>NC_084621.1:29078662-29141162 GCF_033978795.1 Nerophis ophidion | reverse complement strand
AAATTACTCAGAGCATGTCCACTTTGAAATTGTCTGTTTTCTTCTCTAGTGCAAGCAAGTACTCGCCAGTCGCAAGTGCTAATTCAAACAGAAGTGACAAACAAAAGTGACGTCACGCGCAACCCAGGCACCAAAACATGGCACCGCTGGATCTTTTGTGAATTGGTGCCCAGTAGTACCGGCTGGTTTCGGTCGGTGCCAAAAAAGTACTGGATCCGGTGCCCCCTCCCATTTTGTAAATGTAGTTAAACCGAATATATAGCTTCATGCTTTTATTTTTATTTCTACCGGTTTGAGAAAGGGTCTGGGTGAAATAATTTGGGGTGTGTGTGTATGTATGTATGTATATGTATTTATATGTGTGTGTGTGTATATACAAACCCTGTTTCCATATGAGTTGGGAAATTGTGTTTGATGAAAATATAAACGGAATACAATGATTTGCAAAATCGTTTTCAACCCATATTCAGTTGAATATGCTACAAAGACAACATATTTGATGTTCAAACTGCTAAACATTTTTTTTTGCAAATAATCATTAACTTTAGAATTTGATGCCAGCAACACGTGACAAAGAAGTTGGGAAAGGTGGCAATAAATACTGATAAAGTTGAGGGATGCTCATCAAACACTTAAATGGAACATCCCACAGGTGTGCAGGCTATTTGGGAACAGGTGGGTGCCATGATTGGGTATAAAAGCAGCTTCCATGAAATGCTAAGTAATTCACAAACAAGGATGGGGCGAGGGTCACCACTTTGTAGGCAAATTGTCGAACAGTTTTAGAACAACATTTCTCAACGAGCTATTGCTAGGAATTTAGGAATTTTACTATCTACGGTCCGTAAAATCATCAAAAAGTTCAGAGAATCTTGAGAAATAACTGCACGTAAGCGATGATATTAGATTAGATTAGATAGATAGTACTTTATTTATTTATTACGGACTTTTGATCTCTGAGGCGGTACTGCAGCAAAAATCGACATCAGTGTGTAAAGGATATCACAGCCTGGGCTCAGGAACACTTCATAAAACCACTGTCATTAACTACAGTTGGTCACTACATCTGTAAGTGCAAGTTAAAACTACTATGCAAAGCCAAACCCATTTATCAACAATATCCTGAAACGACACCGGCTTGGCGTGGCCCGAGCTCACCTAAGATGGACTAATGGAAAGTGGAAAGGTGTTCTGTGGTCTGGCGAGTCCACATTTCAAATTATATTTGGAAACAGAGGACGTGGTGTCCTCCAGAACAAAGAGGAAAATAACCATTCGGATTGTTATAGGCGTAAAAGCCAGCATCTGTGATGGTATGGGGGTGTTACGTGTGCGCGGCATCGTGGATGCGTGGGGAGTGTCGCCTCTCGATGCGCAGGATCACAGCAGGCAGGGATGAAGGTATGAACAGCTTTTAATGTGAAGTTACAAAAGAACACTGGTACAAAGAGCAAATCAAAGGAGTGTCTGGGCACGGAAAGCTAAATGCTAATATAAGCAGTAGGCAGGGTTCAAAGTCCAAAAAGCGCGTGCCAAGCGCGCGGAGGCAAGCTACATTTAGCAGGCAGAAAAATAAACAGAGACTACTCACGTAACGGTTGCAGGTGCAAACAAACTGGCGAGACTGAACTAAGGTAGCAGAAGGGCTTGAATACAGAAAACATAATTACAAACCGGTGTGTGAACGAGCCGTGCAGGAGGAGTAAACTAGGTAGTCATGGTGACGAATGTAAACAAGGAAGTGCGCTATGAAACGGGATCGATAAAGTCCAAAACATGATCAAAACATAATAGGAAAATACCAAAAGGGGACAAAACATACTAGATGTGTGATCCGGAAGCCGGATCACAACAGGGGGTGTATTAGTGCCCAAGGCATGGGTAGCTTACACATCTGTGAAGGCACCATTAATGCTGAATGGTCCATACAGGTTTTGGAGCAACATATGTTGTTATCCAAGCAACGTTATCATGGACGCCCCTGCTTATTTCAGCAAGACAAGTGTTACAACAGCATGGCTTCGTAAAAAAAGAAAGCCTGTACTTTCCTGGCCCGCCACAGTCCAGACCTGTCTACCATCGAAAATGTGTATTATGAAGCATAAAATACCACAAAGAATTCCACTTTCAAAAAAGCTTCAACAATTAGTTTCCTCAGTTCCCAAACGTTTATTGAGTGTTGTTAAAAGAAAAGGTGATGAAACACAATGGTGAACATGTCATTTCCCAACTACTTTGGCACGTGTTGCAGCCATCAAATTCTAAGTTAATTATTATTTGCAAAAAAAAAATAGTTTATGAGTTTGAACATCAAATATCTTGTCTTTGTAGTGTATTCAATTGAATATGGGTTGAAAATGATTTGCAAATCAATGTATTCCATTTATATTTACATATAACACAATTTCCCAACACATATATATATATATATGTATGTATATATATATATATATATATATATATATATATACATATATACATACATATATATATATATATATATATATACATATATATATTAGGGGTGTGGGAAAAAGTTTATTCGAATACGAATCGCGATTCTCACGTTGTGGGATTCAGAATCGATTCTTTTTTTTTTTTTTATCGATTTTTTTATTTATTTTTATTTTAATTTTATTTAGTTTCTTTTTTAACAATCCAACAAACCAATACAAAGCAAGAAATAAATGATAAATGGGTTGTACTTGTATAGCGCTTTTCTACTTTCAAGTTACTCAAAGCGCTTTGACACTACTTCCACATTTACCCATTCACACACACAACCAGCACCCATCAGGAGCAAGGGTGAAGTGTCTTGCTCAGGACACAACGGACGTGACTTGGTGGGGATTGAACCAGGGACTCTCGGGTTGTGCACAGCCACTTTCTCATTGCGCCACGCCATCCCATGTACCATAACAATGCAATCCAATTCCAAAACCAAACCTGACCCAGCAACACTCAGAACTGCAATAAACAGAGCAATTGAAGAGAAACAAACATGAAACAGAACAAATCAAAAATAGTGAAACAAAAATGAATATTATCGACAACAGTATCAATATTAGTTATAATTTCAGCATAGCAGTGATTAAAAATCCCTCATTGACATTATCATTAGACATTTATAAAAATTAAAAAAAAGAACCATAGTGTCCCAGTGGCTTACACTTGCATCGCATCTCATAAGCTTGACAACACACTGTGTCCAATGTTTTCACATATTTTTGGTTCGTTTAATAGTTAAAACAAATTTACATTATTGTAATCAGTTGATAAAACTCTCCTTTACAATTATAAAAGCTTTTTTAAAAAAATCTACAACTTATCTAGCATGTCAGCAGACTGGGGTAGATCCTCCTCTGTATTGAATGAATACAGAATCGTTTTGAATCGGAAAAATATCGTTTTTGAATCAAGAATCTCGTAGAATCAAATACATCAATATATTATCGAATCGCGACCCCAAGAATCGATTTTGAATCGATTCGCAGCCCTAATATATATGTATATTTATGTGTATGAATGTGTGTGTGCGCGCACGTGTGTATATATATATGTGTGTGTGTGTGTGTGTGTGTGTGTGTGTATATATTTATATATATATATATATATATATATATATATATATATATATATATATATATATATATATATATATATATATATATTAGGGGTGGGCAAATTAATGCGTTAATTACGCGTTAACTCATCAATCTATTAACGCCGTCAATTATTTTAGCGCACATTTGCGTATATTGTTTACATGCTTTTATTTTGTTAACTCCTTTTCTTAACAAGATGGCATCTCCCGGATGTACTTCGGGGTCGAGGGGCTCTTGGTAAAGATGGAACATTTGGCAAAAATACCGGACAATTCTGCAAATTTCATGGCTGGCTTACAGCGTGGTCACTCCGGGATCACGTACGACCGCCAGACAATTCTGAATGTGGATAGATCGGGCCGTTTTTGACTGAATGACACATGCTTGCTGGACCGGCTAGCTAGCATGGGAATACTTTGCCGGCTACATCCAGCGGCTTGTGAAGCAGCGGAGTATTTGTGTTGTCTGTCTATTTATGAATAATGCAGACGAGAAGTGTTGGCTGAGTTCTTAACGTTTGCTTTCAGAGCGTGCATATCACAACATACAAGATGCCGTCATGGCGACACAACCTATACCGGGCTACCGCGCATGCTCGTCACTCCTGTTGCATGCTGGGTAGGGTAGTTCTTTTTTTCCCTGGCTCATAACATCACAAATAGTACCATGTATATGCGTTCAGTTTATCAAAGCACCAAGCAAACAATCGGAAAATTCCCATCATATCAATTCCTAGATATGTTCATAATTATTTTAAGTGCACTACGCAGAATAAACACAACATTATTAATTTTGCTACTACGGATAATTTGATCAAAAATTCCCTAAAACAGCCCACTACCTATGATATAGTTTTTTCAAACATAAGACCCTGATAAAAAAAATGTTTCTGCGGTTACCTCAGAAATTGCCTGTTCAGATGTTATGATTGTGGCTCACAGATTTGTATGTAGATTATATTTATTTTCCATAACAAACAGGATAACTTAAATACCCTGGCAGTGGCAAAAAGCTTAAATGTTTGTATTTACATTTTTTGAGTTGATTTTCATAAAATATGCTATTTAACTGCTACTGTTTAACAAGGACTGATTTAAATTGTGTTTGCACAACAAATGTTTTGGCGCTTTTGTTCATGTGGGAGAATATTCCAATAAAGGTGCACTACACACTACTTTTGAATTCATTATTGGGCTTTGCGTATACAATGCAGTTAATCGCGATTAATCGCAGAAATAGTGCGATTAACTTCGATTAAAGTTTGTAATCGTTGCCCAGCCCTAATGTGTGTATATATATATATATATATATATATATATATATATATATATATATATATATATATATATATATATATCTTATTGTTGAGAATAATTTAGGGATTATTATTATTATGGATGTGAACCGATGTTTTTGTGCACCCCAATATTTACATTACGTGTAGATTTAGCAAAAATGCTAAATGTGCTGAGTTGCCAGAGCAGTGAACGTGCATGTATATCCACCCATGTCCTGCTGACAAAAAACTACAAAGTAAGCGGATGATAAATAGCTGTCAAAAGGAGATTTAGTTGCCCTCTGTGTGAGGAGGAGGAGAGGAAGGAGGAGGTGAAGGAGGAAGATGCTTTGCTAGATGTTCCCGAGAAAGCCATCATTTGTGATCTAAACTGCGTAAGTGCAGCTGCTTGCTGGCCATGGAGAGTCTCCGGGGGGCTGTGCAATGTCACGGCAACACACTGTATATAATCCTCCCACAGCATCACAGTAAAAAAAAATAAATGGTGGCCGAAGCACGTCTGCAAGTAGTTTGTGTCTTTTAGAAGAATATTTCACTAAAATGCAAAATAAAACTTAACTCTAAATTAGAAGAATACATCTAAGTTCTTAGCTTAAAATGCAAGTTTAAGTACCGTATTTTTCGAACTATATGGCTCACTCAAAATCCTTTCATCTTATCAAAAATCAACACTGCGCCTTTTTACGCGGTGCGCCTAATATACGTATTAATTCTGGTTGTGCTTACCGACCTCGAAGCAGTTTTATTTTAGTAGATGGCAATGAGACATAAGAGATACGTGTGGGCTGCAGGTTGACGCCTTTTCGATAAATGACTCTAGCAAGTACCTGTCAGCAATTAACCTCAATTTCATTGAGAATATAGAACATTATACATTGCGCTCAAAAATCTGTTGAAATGTTTTAGTACAATTGGTAAAATAACTCTTTTTTTCTTTATCCTCTTGTTGTGAAGCATTCATCCTCTGCTGTAGCCATTTGTAATACAAAGTAGCATGTAGTTCTAACTTATATATGTCAGTGGACTCGCTATGGCAGAGCTAAAATCTACAACATGGATGACGGTGAGAAGACGCTGACAGAGTGGAGCCACGTAAATAAGACCGCCCACAAAACGACGCATTCTAAAGAATGCGGATTGAATATGGTCTGTAAAATATAATGTATGCAACTTTTTGAACAAAGAACCAACATTACATGTTATGTAGACCATTGGTTCTCAAATGGGGGTACGCGTACCCCTGGGGGTACTTAGATTAGATTAGATTAGATAGTACTTTATTTATTCCGTCAGGAGAGTTCCTTCAGGAAAATTACAATTTTCAGCACAATCCCATTCAAGATCAGACAAACATTACAGGGAGACAGAACAGGATCGCTGACGGGTCTGCCGGCTTCCAGCGCCCCTTATAAAAAAAGATGACATACAGGTAAACAAGGGGGGGGGAATAGAAGATTAAAATAAAATTTTAAAAAATCGGTCTTAGCCTGGGCCCTGGAGTGGGGGTGCAGACTGAGGCCAAGGGAAAAAAAAAAAAAAAAAAAGCCCCCTTGGCACACCTTCAAGTATGCCAAGGGGTAAGAGAGATTTTTTAAAAATATTCTAAAAATATCAATAATTCAAAAATCCTTTATAAATATATTTATTGAATAATACTTCAACAAAATATGAATGTAAGTTCATAAACTGTGAAAAACAAATGCAACAATGCAATATTCAGTGTTGACAGACAGATTTTTTGTGGACATGTTCCATAAATATTGATGTTAAAGATTTCTTTTTTTTGTGAAGAAATGTTTAGAATTAAGTTCATGAATCCAGATGGATCTCTATTACAGTCCCCAAAGAGGGCAATTTAAGTTGATTATTACTTCTATGTGTAGAAATCTTTATTTATAATTGAATCACTTGTTTATTTTTCAACAAGATGTTCAGTTATTTTTATATGTTCTTTTCCAAATAGTTCAAGAAAGACCACTACCAATGAGCAATATTTTGCACTGTTATACAATTTAATTAATTAGAAACTGATGACATAGTGCTGTATTTTACTTCTTTATCTTTTTTTTTCAACCAAAAACGCTTCACTCTGATTAGTGGGTACTTGAATTAAAAACATTTTCTCAGGGGGTACATCACGGAAAAAAGGTTGAGAACCACTGATGTAGACCACAAAGAATTGTATCTTTTAATATAAAACACATAATATAAACCCTTCAATGTGCCTTATAATTTGGTGCGCCTTTTTTATAAAAAGAGACCTGAGTTGACCCGCTCATTGGCATTGCGCCTTACGATTTGCTGCGCCCTATGGTCCGAAAAATACAATAATTCAGATTGTTAGGGGTGTGCGAATGCAACTTTTTTTTTTTTACATACGTGGACGGATGGATGATACTGATTTTACAGCCTTGACTATTAAACTATAAAGATATCGATCCGACAACATCAGCAGAAATATTATGGTACATACTGTACGTTTGATGTATTATGTTTTGAGAATAGTTAGAAAAGTATTGATCAAGTGACCACGTGATCACATGGACTGCATGCTAAATAGAAGTGCTTGAGCGAAATCTCGAATGAACTGTAAACTATTTAGTTAAATGTATACATTATTATTATTTGTTTAACATCTCTGAGTATATTTGCAAGTATGCATTCATGTCGTTTGTCCTTGGTGTGTTGCTTTGTCAGAAAGTAGTCTTTGCCATTATGTTAAAAGCGCCAGATCATATCTTTTGTTGAGTCCTCAGTGTTTATACTGTAAGTATTGCACTTATTACACACCAGCTGTTTGATTGTAATAAGCATCTTAGTTGTAATTTTAATTTTCAAATATGGAGGTGTTGAAATCGCCATGTAAAATTGCTAATGCTAATTAGTAGCATGGATACGGCATTAGCATCGAGCTAGCGCATTTGTTTCAATACATGTATTTTATGTCGGGATGTTACAAAGACATTACTTACTACATACCTACTACTTTATGTTTAGTTATACACTGTACTCAAGTAAAGACTCCTAAAAAGCTCTCAAATGGACACAACTTGTTATCCGTCCACTAAGCCAGCAAGATGCGTTGTTCGCGTGAGCAGAACAGACTTCTTCTATGTATTGCATTCTTTATATTGGAAGTTTTCGATGCAGGCCGATATGTTTTTTTGTTTTGTTTTTTGATATCGTACCGATACAGATATTGCAGATCACGACACCCCGCCCGTTATTATTTGATAAAGTCGCCTAATTTCATCAACTCTGCAAAGGACACATTTTGTTTTATCCCAAAACATTTAATTGATTAGAACCTAAAGCTTACTAGGATTGCAGATGAATCCAAAGAAAAATCTATGAAATGTTATTGCGGAACCACATTTTACATTTTGACTTTCCATAATAGCTTAATTGAAAGCTGAAAATGGACTGCACATGCATCCTGAGTTTTTAAAATCTCATGACTTACGTGTTTTTAATAAAATTTTAGGAGAATATTTTTAATAAAATTAAATTCTAAACAAATATATACATTGTAAAACTTTTTTTTTTAATTTAATCAGATTTAACGATAAACAATTTTTCATCTTACAGTAATTTAGTGTAAAAGCCACTTTACATTTTTTGGTAAAGTTCTAGTAACAGTTGCCAGTTTTTTTTGTTTTTTTTGTTTTTTTACAGTGCATCTAAAGCGTCACATGGTATTTACCTTAAGTTGTATTATTTTTCAGTAAATAATGAACACAAGTCTGTCGATAATAAAGACTTATTGGGATTATTCTGCCTTGGCAAAGCTCTGCTTTTTATTAACTGTACTTTTTACTGTACTTTTCTGCACTGGGTTTTGTTTGAAACTTCCAAACTTCCCTTCATGTCAAAGCATGCGAGCCATAAATCTTAATGTTTCATGATATGGAGAGCGTCCAATATGAAATTGCAAAAAGATTTGCATCCTCCACTGGGATGAGAAGCCATTATAATCCACGATGTAAAACACAATTTTTTGCTTAAAAACTTTTATGGCCTCCCCACTTTATTTTTTTTTTCCAAGTTTCTCTCTGGCGGCTGCCACATGAAAGCGTGACGTTAGCGTAATTAAGTGGAAACACTTTGAGAGGCAGTCTACCATCCATGCTGATGTCTTCATTATTTAGAAAGCGTTTTTTTTTTTTTTTTTTTACTTGGCTTCACTCTCGCCAGACGCCAGGATCTCAGTCAAAATTTAGGATTCTCCATTGACGGAAAACTCCGGCGCCCAAACCGCCGCTTTTGTGGCCTTTCCTGCCATTTGACCCAGATACAATATTGACACACCATGTTGAGATTTAAAATGTGTGCGCCTCTTGCAGGCCTGCAAACATGCACACATTTTTTGGTACTTTGCATACACTCTAAAACGCTCGTACGCGTCAATCTTCTCCAGGCACCCATTTTCTCAAATTTTTGCCAGTTTTAGTTTTGTGTTCAGGCTCTAAAACCTGGATAATGCTAGACCGGCTCGCAGCTCCCCCTACAAACCTTCTTGTTTAACATGATATAGGAGGGGTGATAGTCGGAAATGGACTTATCGATTCGATACGAAGTAAATACCCCAGCAGGCACAAGACATTTAAACAACGTTGAGAACTTGTTAAATTAGGTCCTGAAACATAACATTGAAACAACATGCTTTTTGACGACGTTTAATTAATGTCTGGTTCTAAGGATGATTTCACCATTGAATTTTGGTTATTTCCCAACCAATATTCTACAACACAAATACAACATTGAAACAACATGCTTTTTGACAATGTGTATTCAATGTCAGGTTGTGACGTTGATTTGAGCATTGAATTTTGGTCATTTCACAACTAACAACATGGATCCAACGTTGAAAAATCAACGTTGTTTCAATTTACAAACACAACTATTTTGCAACAATGTTTAGAAGTCAGTTTTAAAGGACATGTACTGTATGTAGGGGTGTAACGGTACACAAAAAATTTGGTCCGGTACGTACCTCGGTATAGAGGTCACGGTTCGGTTCATTTTCGGTACAGTAAGAAAACAACAAAATATAAATGTTTTGGTTATTTATTTACCAAATTCGTAAACAATGGCTTTTTCTTACACTGGTATTTTCTTACACCCCTGTACCGAACCGAACCCCCGTACTGAAACCGTTCAATACAAATACACGTACCGTTACACCCCTACGTGTATGAATAATCAACGTTGTATCAATGTCTTGTGCCTGCTGGGACAGTATAACCTTGATTTACAAACTCAATTGGTTCTGGAACGGGTTTCGTAATTCAAAAAGTTTGTATAGTGAAGCAAATTTCTTCATAAACAATGTAAATATGAATAATGGGTTCCGGCCTCGACAAAAGTCCATATTTTTGTGAAGGTTTTTACTCTGTAACGCTTAATAAAGTGCTATTTATCAAACAAACATAACAAAGGGGTGATGGATGTCTTTCATAGAAGTCACTTTGGTGTCCTCACAAACGATTAGACATCACAAAAGTCCTCATCTTTAACAACCATCGTGCTCCGATAATAAACATTTAAACATTTTTTATGAACTTACTGTACATTAACATCGGCGAAGGTGGAGCTGAAGAGAAAGCAGCAGATGGTGGCTGCGTGTTTGTGCCTTGAATACGACGCTGTTAAAATAAGTCTACTTTGGCACATTTTTTCTGAAAAGTCTGGTCTCATCAAAATTAAAACTTGCTTTGTTGATTCTTCTATACTTCCATACTTCTTGCCAATAGTCTCATATTGAAAAACTTGTCAAAAGGGGAAAAAAACACAGACAAGGCATACATGCTGAAGCGCTGAGTAGTTCCTTGTAGTGGCCTGGGGAGCAAATGAAGTGGAGGACTCCACCCCTTCAAAAATGCTGTGCCCTGATTTTTGCTTGCAGGCATGAAACAAAATGAATGAAGTATTTGTACACAGAGGCACATTTGGCTCAATCTACAAGTTTGTAAATTGAAATGTTCGCAATAGGGAGGTTTGTAAATCGAGGTTCCACTGCAGTGTTTTTCTAACTCGATACAATTTTAAAACGACATCATCCTAAATAGATCATTCTTTTATTCCATTATACTACACATCATTGTTTGAGAGAAAAATCAATGTTGCTAAAATCTAAAAAAAGCAACAATGTGATAAAAAAAAAAATCTTGAAACGTAAACATAACATGCATTACACGCACATACATTATCTGTGAAAAATAATGTCAGTACTCAGTAGAGTTTGGTATCGTTTACGTTTGAACCAATACTAGTACCAATCTCCGCTACTTAAAAAATAGATAACATGCAAGTTTTTAGAATTTTGTGACATTCAAGTTTAATAGACCTGTAATTTAATTACTTCAATAATATTAATTAAATAACTATGTCAAAGGCGTCCAAAGTGTGGCCACAGGGGCCATTTTCAGCCTGCAAATTAAAAAAACACTTAAAAACAAAACATTAAAAGTGGAAAAAAGGAGCTAACAGGTGAAATGTAACAAGATAAATTTGCAATGTTGACTCTATTAACACAAAACTGTCAAGAAGGCCATTTTTTTAGAGCTGTCATTGCTCAAAAAAATAAATCAAAATCACCGTTATGAATCATTGAAGGCTCAAATTACTTAACATCACAATTTCCACTCTGAAATATTTTGTTTGCCATATAAAAACAAAGTTTTTAATGACAAAAAGGGCATTAGACCAATTACAAAAACATGAAAAAAAAATAATAAAAACTTATAATCGACAGATCTGAAGTAGTTTTAGAGACATATGTGTTGCAAGCGAAGAACAAAAAACATGACTTATTTTTAATGAGTGGGGGCCCTTTTGGATAAACAATAATTTTAGTGGGAGTTTTTTGTTGTTCTGAACTGTCATTGTTAAAAAGAATGTATGAATGAAAATCAAAGTTATGAATTATTGACTCATTTAAGGCTCCAATTACTTCACATGAAATATTCTACTTGGGACAGTTTTTTTAGGGAGAATATGGCATATTTGTACAAAATAAACAAAAAATGTGAAAAAAAGATAAACTGAAGTGTTTGTTGTAATAATTATAATGTATGAATGTATATATTTTTCTTACGAAATAAACAAAAAAAGCAAAAGTCATAGGAAAAAGCTAGTTTTTTTATAGTTGTTTTTTTTTACAATAACTTTTTTTTTTAGCTTTTTTCAAAATAAACACAGCAAACATTTTAAAACATTAAAAAGGCATAGAAAAAGCTGAAGTCTATTATTTGTGATAACGTAGCGTTTTTTGCTAGCTTTTTTTTTTTTTTTTTACAAAATACATAACCAACAACAGCAAGTCATAGAAAAAGCTAGTTTTTTTTAATAATTTTTTTTTCTTTTACAGTAACACCAACTTTTTTTTTTTTTTAAGCTTTTTTTTTAAAAAATAAACACAAACAGCAAAAATTTTAAAACATTCCAAAGACATGGAAAAAGCTAGTCTTTTACATCTGTGATAACACAAAGCGTTTTTTGTTAACTTTTTATTTTTTTTGCAAAATACATAACCAACAACAGCAAAAGTCATAGAAAAAGCTAAAGTGTTACAGTATTTTTTAAATAATAATACTAAGTATTTTTTTCATTTTTTTTTCATCTTTTTTACAAAATAAGAACAAACAGCGAAAATAAAAAACGCAAAAGGCATAGAAAAAGCTGATATTTGTTGTATTTGAAGTGTTGTATTTGTTAAAAACACACAGCATTCGTTTTTTTTTAGCTTTTTTACAAAATTAACAAACACAAAGACTGAAAAATAATACATAAGGCATCGAAAAAACGTGTTTTAATAATACTCTCCTGAAGGAATCAATAAAGTACTATCTATATACTATGTGTTTTTCCCCCGCTTTTTTTACAAAACCAAAACAAAACCCAGCAAAGGGCATAACAAAATCTGAAGTGTTTGCCGTAATATTTTATGTTGATAACACAAAGTATGTTTTTTTTTTAAACTTTTTTTTTTTTTTTTTTTGCAAATAACAAGGTTCTTAAAATCTCCCATGAGGGTCGGGCTAGGGTTGAGCAGTCCACTCACTTTTTCCAAGTTTGAAAGGTCTGCTCTCGTTGACCTTTTTGCCCCTGGTCCATGTCCCAAAATGGTGAAAGTTTCAAAGCTGCGCACATTTCAGGTCGTCTTATTTAGCACGCGGCGAAGCCCGTCGAAACGTTCCACCGCAAATCGCCGGCACCAAACTCACAACTTCGGAGTGAAAATGTGACCTTTTAGTTAGGATGGAACCGCATTGATCAAATAACCTGAAGACTGACAAGAATAGAAAACATAGAAGTGCATATTTGCCATCCTTCCAGACTACATATGTACCACAGCAGCCTGGAACCAGATGCTTTTTGACCAGCACGCGGGCCCAGCCGACTCGGATGCGGCCGTGTTGTTGACAGGAGTGTCGATTGTGTTTACTCTTTGCTCCTATCTGCAGCGCCACTAATAGCAGCTCTGCATCTATATGCAGCCATGCCAGCCCAGCGGAGGCCATTAATCAGCTGCTCAGCTGTCCCCGCTTTGATTATACGTGAGATAATGGAGTCGTCTCACCGCACCGCTCCGCGGTTGCTTTTAGTCACGCCGTCTGTCAGTAAGTTCGTGTAAAATGGTCTCATTACTTCCCTAACGTGCTGCATTCACGACAACCAGTGTAAGTAAAAGTCGTCTATGAAGTGCCCGACATGGACAAAAGTATTTGGACGCGAGCCACCTGTTGTTCCGACCTTCTTCCACCGAACGGCGTGCACACTTCTCGGAATACTTTCTAGATTGCCAACATTGAAATACAGTAGCGTGGTAAGATTAGGTATTCATCAAAAACAAGGTCATGTTTAGGTATTGTGTTGTAGCTTATGAAATATGTATGTTGAGAATATAGAAAAAATGCCTAAATAGTATGTTGGGTCGAACAACACATGTAATTGTTGGAATAGGGGGGCAGATAGAAGTTTTTACTTCATTCTGCTCCTTTTCATTCATGATTTCATCTAAATCTAACCAGTACTATGAGACAGGTCTTGTCAAGACCAGTTCGCTAATCCAGTGGTTCTCAAATGGGGGTACACATACCCCTGGGGTACTTGAAGGTATGCCAAAGGGTATGTGAGATTTTTTTTAAACATTGTAGAATTAGCAACAATTCAAAATTCCTTTATAAATGAATATATTTATTGAATAATACGTCAACAAAATATGAATGTAAGTTCATAAACTGTGAAAAGAAATGCAACAGTGTAATATTCAGTGTTGACAGCGAGATTTTTTGTGGACATGTTCCATAAATATAGATTTATTTTTTTGTGAAGAAATGTTTAGAATTAAGTTCATGAATCCAGTTGGATCTCTATTACAATCCCCAAAAAGGGCACTTTAAATTGATGACTACTTCTATGTGTAGAAGTCTTTATTTATAATTGAATCACTTGTTTATTTTTCAACAAGTTTTTATTTTTTTTTTTCCAAATAATTCAAGAAAGACCACTACAAATGAGCAATATTGTGCACTGTTATACAATTTAATAATTCAAAAACTGATGACATAGTGTTGTATTTTACTTATTTATCTCTTTTTTTCAACCAAAAATGCTTTGCTCCGATTAGGGGGTACTTGAATTAAAAAAAATTTTTCACAGAGGGTACATCACTGAAAAAAGGTTGAAGAACCACTACACTAATCTATGGTCAACTTCTTAAATTCAAAGTGAATTAGCTTCCAGATTTTAGGTGTGACCTTTTTCGTTAGAAATGTCATAACTATCTTTAATAAAGTTTTTGAAAAAGGTTGGTATATTTGGAAAGCGTGTCAAACAAAAAATCTGAAAAATAGGTTCCACAGTTAGTGTGTTTTTAATTGTTCAAATTCATGAGTTTAGCACAGGAAATAGGGTTGTACGGCAAACTAGGTTAGGAAAGTCTTGCCGTACTAATAAATTAGAAACGGTACTACACTGCCTTTTAAAAAAAATACTGGTACATTTTTCTACGTGGTTCAGGTCTTGCATGGCAGCTCGCTCCCGCCCTCAGTGTGTGAATGGGTGAATGTGGAAATAGTGTCAAAGAGCTTTGAGTACCTTTTAAGGTAAATAAAGCACTGTGCAAGTATAACCAATTTAATTTATTGTAATGTTATTTTGATTTCTGTTTTAACCTTGAATGATGGAATTAAAAACGAAAAATGACTTTGAGCTTGTTAGCTAGTCCTACCGGCTACCACACTGCAATGCAAACAGGCGGAAATTCGGGGCCCATGGCACAATCGAGTTGTATCGAATACCGCATTGTATCGAACTTTAAGTGCATTTACGCTGTGGAGTTGAAACGACAAGCTACATTGGCAGACAGTCCCATTATAACACAGGTGCCACTTAAAGGCCTATTCACACCCACTACTACCGACCACGCAGTCTGATAGTTTATACATCAATGATGAAATCTTAACATTGCTACACATGCCAATACGGCCGGTTTAGTTGACCAAATTACAATTTGAAATTTCCCGCGGTGTTTCTTGTTGAAAACGTCGTGGAATAATGATGCGTATGATGACGCGTGTTTGTGACATATTAGCCCAGCACCACACACGGCTAAAAGTCGTCTCTTTTCATCGCATAATTAACCAGTAATTTGGACATCTGTGTTGCTGAATCTTTTGCAATTTGTTCAATTAATAATGGAGACTATAAAGAACAATGCTGTTGGTGGAAAGCGGTGGATTGCAGCTGTCTTCAGCACCGAAACACAGCCGGTGTTTCTTTGTTTGTTGTGAAGCTTTAAAGGGGAACATTATCACAATTTCAAAAGGGTTAAAAACAATAAAAATCAGTTCCCAGTGGCTTGTTGTATTTTTTGAAGTTGTTTTCAAACTTTTACCGGTCTCGGAATATCCCTAAATAAAGCTTTAAAGTGCCTTATTTTCGGCTCTCTGCGAAGACACTGGCCATTTCCCTGTGACGTCACACAGTGCTGCCAATGTAAACAAACAATGGGAATACCACAGCAAGATATAGCGACATTAGCTCGGATTCAAACTCGGATTTCAGCGACTTAAGCAATTCAACAGATTACGCATGTATTGAAACAGATGGTTGGAGTATGAAAATATTGAAGAAGAAACTGAAGCTATTGAGCCAATAGCTATTGACGCTATTCATAGCCATAGCATGGCCGAATAGCTGCGTTAGCATCGCCGGTAAAATGTGCGGACTAAACGATCAGGACTTTCGCATCTTTTGACACTGGAGCAACTTAAATCCGTCGATTGGTAAGTGTTTTTTGCGCATTAAATGTGGGTTGAAGGAAACATAATATAGTTGCAAATGCATCTGCAGGTTATCCATACATCTCTGTTCCATGTCCACTTTAGCACCGCCGGTAAATAGCATGTTAGCATCGATTAGCGTAGCATGTTACCATCGATTAGCTGGCAGTCAACATCAACAAAACTCACTTTTGTGATTTCGTTGACTATCGTTGCAAAGGCATCTGCATGTTATCCATACATCTCTGTGCCATGTCTGCCTTAGCATCGCCGGTCAAATGTGGAGACACTCTGGCACATTCAATGGGGGTCTGGCGGCAGACACTTTCGCATCTTCGGGCCAGTGGTGCAACTTGAATCCCTCCCTGTCAGTGTTGTTACACCCTCCGACAACACACCGACGAGGCATGATGTCTCCAAGGTTCCAAAAAATAGTAAAAAAAAAACGGAAAATAACAGAGTTGAGACCCGGTGTTTGTAATGCGTTGAAAATGAAAATGGTGGGTGTGTTACCTCGGCGACGTCACATTCTGACGTCATCGCCTCCAGCGCGATAAACAGAAAGGCGTTTAATTCACCAAAATTCACCCATTTAGAGTTCGGAAATCGGTTAAAAAAATAGAGGGTCTTTTTTCTGCACCATCAAGGTATATATTGACGCTTACATAGGTCTGGTGATAATGTTCCCCTTTAACACAGAGCGGTCAAGCGAACATGTTTCTCTACGTCAACCACCAAGTTTTTGGATGGGAAAATTGTGATATTAAGTCGGCTCTTACCGGAGACTTGAGTGGATTATGCGACCTCATCCTGCATCTCAAAAAGGCAGCTGTGATCTTGGCTCCTCGGCTTCTCTCAGAGACACTGGCGTTCACCGCACCCCTCCGACTTTCAGGTATGACTACAATCGCACTAAAACACTATTAAAACAATAAGCAGATAAGAAATCTTCCAGAATTATCCTAGTAAATGTGTCTAATTACATCTGAAACGGTCTCGCTGCTTGGAGCCGTCACCTTTTCTTTTTTTTTTTTTTTGTGCTTCACTCTAACTTTACTCATCCATTAATCTTTCATCCTCGCTCAAATTAATGGGGAAATTGTCGCTTTCTTGGTCCGAATAGTTCTTGCTGCTGGAGGCTATGATTGTAAACAATGTGAGGATGTGAGGAGCACTACAACCCGTGACGTCACGCGCACATCGTCTGCTACTTATGGTAAAGGCAAGGCTTTTTTATTAGCGACCAAGAGTTGTGAACTTTATCGTCGATGTTCTCTACTAAATCCTTTCAGCAAAAATATGGCAATATCCCAAAATGATCAAGTATGACACATAGAATGGACCTGCTATCCCCGTTTTAATAAGAAAATCTAATTTCAGTAGGCCTTTAATTTTATTTGGCCCTCGAAAGCCTGGAAATAATACTTATCAATAAAGTACTGTAACTTTTCTTACTAAATGTATTCTTTCTTTCTATTTCGGGAGAAAAAAAATACATATACACCATGTAATTTCAAATTCCATCCATCCATTTATTTTCTACCGCTTGTCCCTTTTTTGGGGGTGACCGGGGGTGCTGGAGCCTATCTCAGCTGCATTCGGGTGGAAAGCAGTGTACACCCTGGACAAGTCGCCACCTCATCACAGGGCCAACACAGATAGACAGACAACATTCACACTCACATTCACACACTAAATTGTTAACTTATTTTTTGTCTAATTATGCAAAAATATATTATTAAACATTCAAACCATTTTTTAAATAGAAATAAATACTAATAATTATTTCAATGCAAGTTATCCATCAAAGTGTGCAATGTAAAAGTAGCAATAGATTCCATTGTAAAATTGTGAAACTGACTGCGGTTTTTACAGCATTTGTCTGTAATTGAAAAAAACTGTACTTTTTTTACTGTGAAAAACAGTGGTGTCGTTTTGGCATTTACAGTAATACACCGAAAAATGTACAGTTGTTGATTTGCGGTAAAAACAAAACAAAAAAACTGGCAGCGCAGGTGCCAAAATGTTAGTGTAAGCATGCTTTTTGTTTTATTTACAGTAAAAACAACAAACATACCGTATTTTTTTAATTATAAGTTGCTTCGGAGTATACGTCGCACCGGCCGAAAATGCATATTAAAGAAGGAAAAAAACATATATACTTGCACTGGAGTAGAAGTCGCATTTTTGGGGGACATTTTTTTTGTTAAAATCCAACACCAAGAATAGACATTTGAAAGGCAGTTTAAAAAAAACAAAAAAAAGAGTGAACAACAGGGTGAATAAATGTACGTTGTATGACGCATAAAAAAACAACTGAGAACGTGCCTGGTATGTCAACATAACATATTATGGTAAGAGTAATTCAAATAACTATAACATCTAGAACATGCTATACGTTTACCAAACAATCTGTCACTCCTAATCGATAAATCCCATGAAATCTTCTTCCTCGATGTCTCTTCGAAACAACCCCCTCATCCAAAGGTATGCGCCACTTCCTCTTGTCGTTTTCTGCTGCATATTTCACTACGTCCAGCTTGTAATCTGCAGTACATGATTTCCTTTTCGGTCCGATTTTTGTTCAGCCCTTCTCGGTTACTGCCAACGATGAAATTATCAATTTTCATAGCTACGACAGTAGCATAAAGCATATAGCAGTTAGCATTGCATTACCCACAATGCACTTCTGCCAGGACCCTCCCCCGCCAAATTCTTATTGGTTGACATGTGTGTGAAGATTGCTGACATTTTCTTGGTCTCATCCGCGAATGAGATAAATATTTGATATTGTGTAATCTCTGCAGTACATGATTTCCTTTTCGGTGACATTTTTGTCCAGCCCTTTTTATAAGTTATCGCCAACGATGAAATGATCCACTTTAATAGCTACGGAAGTAGCATATAGCAGTTAGCGTTCCATGACCGACAATGCACTTCTGCCATGACCCTCCCCCGCCGAATTCTTATTGGTTGCCGTGTATGTGACGATTGCTGACATTTTCTTCGTCCCTTCCACAAATTAGATAAATAATATATGTATGATATTTTACTGTAATGTGTTAATATTTTCACAGAAGTCGCTCCGGAGTATATGAAAAAAACTGCGACTTATAGTCTGAAAAATACGTTAAGTTTTACAGTAAAATTCTGGCAACTGAGATGCCTTTTTTTTTTTTTTTTTTTCATATAAACAGCAGTACTGTATTTCTACTTACAGTAATATACACTCAATTTTGAGGTGAAATTATTGCAACTTACCATATTTAGTTTTACATTTTAGTTTAAAAAAAATCTAATAAAATGCATTGAAAAATTGTGTAATAATAGTATTCACTGTTAAAAACGGCCCTTTGGGGCCAAACATAACTGCGATGTGGCCCTCAGTGAAAACGACTTTTGACACCTCTGCATTATAATGAGCAAAGCAAACCCTAGCACCAACTCAATTTGTGGCGGACCACCAGAAACAAGTGAAAATACAAGAAACATTGACGAGGTGTCGCTTGATACTGTGGTCCATCCAGTATAGCTTGAAAAGAGTCCAGCGCTGCAGAGTTGGCATCTTTCAGCCATCAAAGTCCTTGTCAGGAGCAGTTTTGAATGTTTTTGAACCTGGCCCCCACCTCGCTGCTTCCTGACAGCAGCAGTTGTGGAGACAAACAGATGTGCTCAGCGCTGCTACGGCGAGCAACGTGGATGTTATTGTTTAAAAAGGAGCGCCTTCTGACTGGGGTGAGAGGGGCGGTATGAGCTACCTTGCCCCCCAGGGGCGGCTGGGGGGTTTCATAAATCCTCACTCGTGACTGCGAGTTCCTGGCCCGGGCGTAAGTCACAAGGCCGACAAAAGGATCCGAGGCCCTTCCTTACACTCGTTCTGCTGCTACGATTCAGCTAGGATGTGTGAGTGGGATTCATCCCGGCAGAAGAAAAGGAGCAAGAAGTCCTTATGGGAGGCAGAAATAACATCAACAGCAGCGTGGAAGTCACTGCGCGACAATGCTGTCTACAGTGTGTTTGTGCAGTTTTTGAGAGGAGTGTGTCACTCCGCTGCCTTTGAGGAGAGAATGGATCTGAATTAATTCGTCACCCCAGGAATTGAAATAGAATTCAATTGTAAGTTGTAAGAATCATATCTCTACAATATAAACAAGATGGCAAAAATAAAAACCGCAAAGAGCATAAAAAAAGCTGAAGTATTGTTATACTAAGTGTTTTTTTAGTTTCTTTTTTTCAAAGAAATACAATAATACTAATAATAATAAACTTAGATTTATATCGCACTTTTCTAAACACTCAAAGCGCTCACAGAGAAGTGGGACTCAGCATTCATTCACACCTGGTGGTGGTAAGCTACATCTGTAGACTGACGGAAGCGTGGCTGCCAGTTTGCACCTACGGCCCCTCCGACCACCACTTATCATTCATTCATCATTCATTCACCAGTGTGAACGGCACCGGGGGCAAAGGGTGAAGTGTCCTGCCCAAGGACACAACGGCAGCGATTTTTTGGATGTCAATAGGAGGGAAGCGAACCTGCATCCCTCAGGTTTTTGGCCGGCCGCTCTACCCACTACGCCATGCCATTTTATAAAATAAAAACAAACCGCAAGAATTGGAATAAAAATACCAAACCCAAAACCAGCGAAGTTGGCATGTTGTGTAAATAAAAACAGGTCATTGTATTTTTCTGGCTATAAGTCGCAGTTTTTTTCATAGTTTGGCCTGGGGTGCGACATATACTCCGGAGCGACTTATGTGTGAAATTATTAACACATTACCATAAAATGTCAAATAATATTATTTATCTCATTCGCGGAAGAGACTAAAAAGATGTTAGCAATCACGTCAACCAATAAGAATTCGGCGGGGGATCAGGGTCATGGCAGAAATGCATTGTGGGTCATGGCATGCTAACTGCTATATGCTATATGCTACTGCTGTAGCTATTAACATGGGTCATTTCATCGTTGGCGGTAACTTATAAAAACTGAAAAGGGCTTAACAAAAATGTCACCGAAAAGGAAATCATGTACTGCAGATTGACGTAGTGAAATATGCATCAGAAAACGACAAGAGGAAGCGGCGCATACCTTTGGAGTTGTTTGGAAGCGACATTGAGGAAGAAGATTTCATGGGATTTAGCGATTAGGAGTGACAGATTGTTTGGTAAACGTATAGCATGTTCTATATGTCAGTTATTTGAATGACTCTTACAATAATGTTACGTTAACATAGCAGGCACCTTCTCAGTTGGTTATTTATGCGTTATTAACGTACACTTATTCAGGCTGTTTATCACTATTCTTTATTTATTTTAAATTGCCTTTCCAAATGTCTATCCTTGGTGTTGGATTTTATCAAATAAATTTCCCCCCAAAATGCGACTTATATATGTTTTTTTCCTTCCTTATTATGCTTTTTCGGCCGGTGCAACGTATACCCCGGAGCGACTTATAATACGAAAAATACGGTACAATGATTTGCAAATCCTTTTCAACCTATATTCAATTGAATGGATTGCAAAGACAGGATATTTAATGTTTGAAACTTTTTTTTGTTGTTGTTGCAAACAATCGTTAACTTAGAATTTAATGGCAGTAACACATTGCTAAAAAGTTTGCACAGGTGCATTTTTACCACTGTGTTACATGGCCTTTTCTGTTAACAACGCTCAGTAAATGTATTGGAACTTAGGAGACCAATTTTTTAAGCTTTTCAGGTGGAATTCGTTCCCATTCTGGCTTGATGTACAGCTGAAGTTGTTCATCAGTCCGGGGTCTCCGTTGTTGTATTTGACGCTTTATAATGCGCCACACATTTTCAATGGGATACATGTCTGGACTACAGGCAGGCCAGTCTAGGGCCCGCACTCTTTCACTACAAAGCCACAATGTTGTAACACGTGCTGAATGTGGCTTGGCATTGTTTTGCTGAAATAAGCAGGGGCGTCCATGAAAAACACGTTGCTTGGATGGCCACATTTGTTGCTCCAAAACCCGTACATGTTTGTACCTTTCATGCTGCCTTCACATATGTGTAAATTACCCATGCCTTGGGCACTAATACACCCCCGTACCATCAGAGATGCTGGCTTTTGAATTTTGAGCCTATACCAGTTTGGATGGTTCTTTTCCTCTTTGTTCCAAAGGACCCATCCAGTTTCCAAAAACAATATGAAATGTGAATTCATCAGACCAGAGAACACTTTTTCCACTTTGCATTAGTTCATTTTAGATGAGCTCAGGCCCAGCGATCCCGGCGGCATTTCTGGGTGTTGCACTTACAGATGTTAACTTGCACTTACAGATGTAGCGACAAACTGTAGTTACTGACAGTGGTTTTCTGAATTGTTTTTGAGTCGATGTGGTGATAGCCTTTCCACACTGATGTCTCTTTTTGATGCAGATCCTGAGGGATCGAAGATCACAAGCAATCAATGTTTGTTTTCAGCTTTGCCGCTTACGTGCAGTAATTTCTCCAGATTCTCTGAAACTTTTAACGATATAACGGACCATAGATGGTAAAATCCCTAAATTCCTTGCAATAGCTCGTTGAGAAATGTTCTGCTTTTATACTCAATCATGCCACCTGCTTTTTCCCATTTAGCCTGTTCACCTGTGGGATGTTACAAATAAGTGATAAATGAGCTTTCCTCAACTTCTTTTTTGCCGCTTGTGCCAGCTTTTTTGAATATTGCAGGCATCAAACTCCAAATGAGCTAATATTTGCAAACAATAACGTTTCTCAGTTCGAATGTTTATAAGCAGTTTATCCAACTGAATATTGGTTCCAAAACAGTAAACGTTAAAAAAAAAACAGCACAAGGTATAGAAAAAGCTGAAGTGTTTGTTAGATTTTTTATAAGAATTGTTTTTTTTGTTTGAGCTTTTTTTCAACTAAAAAACACAACACAAAAATGGGGAAAAGAAAACAAAACAAACATCAAAAGGCATAGAAAAAGCTGTAGTTTTATTTGTTAAAATATCTTAGTGTTTTTCTTTTTTTAGTTTTAATCTACAAAATCAACAAAAAGCAAAAATCGAAAAAAAAAAAATTGTAAAAGGCATAGCATAGCTGATGTGTGTTAAATGTGGTAAAACACAATATGAAAACCCAAAAACAGTAAGTTAAAAACATAAAAATGCACAGAAAAAGCTGAATTGTTTGTTATATTTGTAACGTTAACACAGGTTGTTTTTTTATTTGTTAGCTTTTTTACAAAAATAATTGCAAAAACGGCAAAAATAAAAAAAACAGCAAAAGACAGAAAAAGCTAGAGTATTTGTTATAATAAAACACATTTTTTTTCTTTTTTAGCTTTTTTTTTTACAAAATAGACACAAACAGCAAAAATAAAAATTGCGAAAGGCATAAAAAAGCAAGTGTGTTTTATAGTAACTTAATTATTTTTAAATAATAAAAAAGTGTTTTTTTTTTTAGCTTTTTTTTTCCACAAATTATAAACTCAAACGGCAAAAAAAGCAAAAGGCATAAAAAAAATGAAGTGCGTGTTATATTTGTAATATAATAATACAAAAACAAAAGTTGGAAAAACCCCAGAAAAAGGTGTGTTTCAACCCAAATATTTTCACAGCTTTTTTAATGAAATAAGCAAACACAAAAACAGAACATATGCAAAAAGCTGAAGCATTATTTATTATAATAATAACACAGAGTGTCTTTTTATTTATTCTTTTTTTCAAAATAAACACAAATAGAAAAAAAAAAATTGAAAAAGGCTCAGAAAAACTAAAGTGTTTTATAACAAGGGTGCGTGTTCGAGAGAAGCGTGTCACGGGGGCCTCTGCTGCCCTACGGCGCGTCGCTCGCTGGAATGACAAACTTCCTTCTGTCAACAACACCCAGAGACCAGCACGCTGCCAATGCCGACTCCTCTAAATAAACGCTGAAGGAATTTTTGCTTTACTTCAGCAGAACATTTTAATACTGCAGTGTTTACTCAAATAAATGCAATACAAAACTTATTTTACTTGTTTTACAACAAATTGTAATTTGCGGGCCAGGCCATTGCACTTTGTAATGGGATATTAACTGCTATTTCTTTTTATTTATTTATTTATTTTTTTACCAAAGAACCACCATTACATGTTATGTAAACCACACATAGGTTTTTTTTAAAAGTACTAAATCCAAAACCAGTGAAGTTGGCATGTTGTGTAATTTGTAAGTAAAAACAGAATACAATGATTTGCAAATCCCTTTCAACTTATATTCAAATGAATAGACTGCAAAGATAAGACATTTAATTTTTGAACTGAGAAACAATATATTTTTTTTGCAAGTAATCAATAACTTAGAATTAAATGGCAGCAACACATTGCAAAAAAGTTGGCACAGAGGCATTTGTACCACTGTGTTACATGGCCTTTTCTTTTAACAATGCTCAGTAAATGTTTGGGAACTGAGGAGACCAATTTTTGAAGCTTTTCAGGTGGAATTCTTTCCCATTCTTGCTTGATGTACAGCTGCAGTTGTTCAACAGTCCGGGGTCTCCGTTGTGGTATTTTAGGCTTCATATTGCGCCACACATTTTCAGTGGGAGACTGGTCTGGACTATGGGCCTGGTAGTATAGTACTTGCACTCATTTACTATGAAGCCACACTGTTGTAACACGTAGCTTGGCATTGTCTTGCTGGAATAAGCAGGGGCGTCCATGACAATTTTACTTGGATGGCAACATATGTTGCTCCAATACCTGTATGTATCTTTCAGCATTAATGGTGCCTTGACATATGTGTAAATTAGCCATGCCTTGGGCACAAATATATCCCCATACCATCACAGATCCTCGCTTTGAAATTCGCGCCTATAACTATCCTTATAGTTTTTTTCCTCTTTATTCCGGAGGACACAACGTCCACAGTTTCCAAAAACAATTTGAAATGTGGACTTGTCAGACCACAGAACCCTTTTACACTTTGCATCAGTCCATCTTTGATGAGCTCGGGCCCTGCAAAACAGGCAGCGTTTCTTGGTGTTGTTGATAAATGGCTTTGGCTTTGCATAGTACAGTTTTAACTTTCACTTACAGATGTAGCGACAAACTGTAGTTACTGACAGTTGTTTTCTGAAGTGTTCCTCAGCCCATGTGGGGATATTCTTACACACTGATGTCGTTTTTTTAAACCGTACCGCCTGAGGGATCGAACGTTATGGGCATCCAGTGTTGGTTTTCAGCCTTGCTGCTCACATGCATGATTTCTCCAGATTCTCTGAATCTTTTGATGATATTGCGGACCATAGATGGTGAAGTCCCTAAATTCCTTGCAATAGTTGGTTGAGAAATGTTGTTCTTAAACTGTTTGACAATTTGCTCACGCATTTGTTCACAACGTGGTGACGCTCACCCCATCCTTGTTTGTGAATGAAGCTGCTTTTATACTCATTCATGGCACCCACCTGTTCCCAATTGGCCGGTTCATCTGTGGGATGTTCCAAGTAAGTGGTTGATGAGCATTCCTCAACTTTCTTGATTGTTTTTGCCACTTGTGCCAGCTTTTTTGATACATGTTGCAGGCATCAAATTCCAATTGAGTAAATATTTGCAAAAAATAGCAACGTTTTTCAGTTTGAACGTTAAGTATCTTGTCTTTGCAGTGTATTTAATTGAATATTGGTTGAAATTGATGAGCAAATCGTATTTTTTTTTTTTTTTACAATTTACACAACTTGCCAACTTCACTGGATTTGTGTTTTGTAGAAAAAAATCATAATATGACCCGTTTAACGTGTCTGTCGAGTGGAAAAAGAAGTTGACTTTGTGCCTATTTGTGTTTCATGGTATTCATTCAGCCATATCCAATTTTATTTACAATCCGTAAAGTGTGTGAAAATACTGTCTAAACATCACAAAATGACACAAATTCAGTCAGCCGTTTAGTATTTTCCGCTCCAAATATCTTTGGCAATTTCCGTAGATTCTACGTCACTGTAGTAACACTTCTGCACTCTATATCATCAGATCTGTCATACTGGAAATATGCAAAAATTGGTGTTTATCATTCACAATCCTTATGCAAGACAAGAACACATATGGTTGGCTCTTTTTATGCGCTCGAAATTGTAAAATAGCCAACAATTTAGTCCTGTATGAGTGATTTTGTTATTATGAGCGCCCTTGATATCAGTGCTTGCTAACACTGCTATTGTTGACACACTAAGCCGGCAGCTGCTTCTGCTTCATTTCAAACTTGCTAAAAGTAAATTGTAAATCATAATACATGCATCTCTCACCTGCTAGTAGACAAATGTAGCCATGGACCGACAGGCTGGTCGACTTTCACATCCCTCGAGATGGCGAAAAAGACACAAAAAGACGCTATTTGCAGCAAAAAAATTTTAAGCCTTTGTAAGGATTGTGATTGACCCTTCATCTAAATGGAATTATGTGAGCGTCCCGTCGTTTGGCACCCCAGCAAAAGTGGAAACATTACAGCAAGTTTATTTTTATTCTGGTTTGTTATTACTAGCAACATGCTTCTAAAACTTATTGCTCATCCTTTTTGTGTTCTGGATAGAAAATATAAGGTTCTGGATCATAATTTTTCCCAAATTAATCATACAAACCCGTTTCCATATGAGTTGGGAAATTGTGTTGGATGTAAATATAAACGGAACACAATGATTTGCAAATTATTTTCAACCCATATTCAGTTGAATATGCTACAAAGACAACATATTTGATGTTCAAACTGATGAACATTTTTTTTTTTTGCAAATAATCATTAACTTTAGAATTTGATGCCAGCAACACGTGACAAAAAAGTAGGGAAAGGTGGCAATAAATACTGATAACATTGAGGAATGCTCATCAAACACTTATTTTGAACATCCCACAGGTGTGCAGGCTAATTGGGAACAGGTGGGTGCCATGATTGGGTATAAAAACAGCTTCCCAAAAAATGCTCTTTCTTTCACAAGAAAGGATGGGGCGAGGTACACCCCTTTGTCCAAAACTGCTTGAGCAAATAGTCAAACAGCTTAAGAACAACGTTTCTCAAAGTGCAATTGCAAGAAATTTAGGGATTTCAACATCTACGGTCCATAATATCATCAAAAGGTTCAGAGAA
Source organism: Nerophis ophidion (assembly GCF_033978795.1). Taxonomy (NCBI): domain Eukaryota; kingdom Metazoa; phylum Chordata; class Actinopteri; order Syngnathiformes; family Syngnathidae; genus Nerophis; species Nerophis ophidion. The sequence goes on along the minus strand of NC_084621.1, from coordinate 29,113,878 downwards.
TCTGGAGAAATTACTCCACGTAAGCGGCATGGCCGGAAACCAACATTGAATCACTGTGACCTTTGGTCCCTCAGACGGCACTGTATCAAAAACCGACATAAATCTCTAAAGGATATCACCACATGGGCTCAGGAACACTTAAGAGAACATACTGTCAGTAACTACAGCTGGTCGCTACCAACTGCTTATTTCAGCAAGACAATGCCAAGCCACATTCAGCACGGCGTGGCTTCGTAAAAAAAAGAGTGCAGGTACTTTCCTGGCCCGCCTGCAGTCCAAACCTGTCTCCCATCGAAAATGTGTGGCGGATTATGAAGCGTAAAATACGACTGAAGCTCTACATAAAACAAGAATGGGAAATAATTCCACTTTCAAAGCTTCAACAATTAGTTTCCTCAGTTCCCAAACATTTATTGAGTGTTGCTAAAAGAAAAGGTGATGTAACACAGTGGTGAACATGCCCTTTCCCAACTACTTTGGCACATGTTGCAACCATGAAATTCTAAGTTAATTATTATTTGCAAAAAAAAAATAAAGTTTATGAGTTTGAACATGAAATATCTTGTCTTTGTAGTGTATTCAATTGAATATGGGTTGAAAAGGATTTTCAAATCATTGTATTCCGTTTATATTTACATCTAACACAATTTCCCAACTCATATGGAAAAGGGGTTTGTAGTTGGCTCTCAACGTCTGCTTGATTAGCATTGTTGTTAAGCTATGTTACGGATCACGTGACTGGCTTTCGTCATTATATCTCAAAAGGCTCAGGAATGTCCATGAGATTGATACTATTTTGATCATATCTGTTTACTCGACAACTTTGGAAGTGTCTTCGTCTCATAAATCAATTATACTGTATATGACCATAGCTTCAATATACTGTAGAGGCAACCTGCTTTTTCCCTTTTCTGGTATTTTTAACCTAACGTACACTTCTTGTTTTGTCTTTACAGTAGCATTAAATAAACATTCTAAAATATTTACCAAATAACACGGAAGAAGTTAAAACGTTTAAACACTCAAGACATAGTATGGTGCTTAGGAACCCTTAATAATTGTTTTAAGTTTTTTCTCCCAAAGTAATTATATTGTCTTTTTAGTCATTTCTAAATAAAACATAGTTAGAAGATGTGTACAAGTATTCTTGAGTATCAGTACATCCAATAATAATTACTGTGATATGACATTTAAATATCAATCTTCCCTATCATCAGTGACATACAGCAGCTTTAATCAATTCATTTTATTTTTACAATAAAAACGAGCTGCGAGCCGTAAAGGGCCCCTGGGCTGCTGTTTGAACAACCCATGTTGTAGTATGTACTTGGAACTAGGAAGTCATTAACATCTTCCACTTTGGGACTCGTTTCCAAATCTTCTCTCTTAGAAAAATCCAAATATTGCCCTGTTCATCCCTTACAGTTAAACATGTTTTTTTAATTAATCTATAAGAATGTGTTACCTACTTTAGTATTCATGCTTTCCTTTGTGCACAAGGTGTTAAAATATTTGATTTTGGAATGAATCGCAATTCCTATTTGTAAGGATTCGTAATCAATTAAAAAGAAAATCAAATCGATTAAAAAAAGATAATAATAACTAATTAGTTTTTTTATCCGTCCTGTCCTGCCACTCAGGCAAATCAAATTGTTGATGTAAATGATCATATCTGCTGTACAGATTAACTTTAGAAAAGAGAAGTGTGGGATACTTGTTGCCTTATTTGTATTTGACTTCATTAAATGTTTGGGTAGACTTTTATTAAACTAAACCATTTTTCATTGAAGTAATATAGATATTGATCAGAGCTGTTTAACTACATTCCTCCATAAATAGGTAATCATAGAACTGGCACACAATGTTGTTTTAAAAATGTACCTTTTGAATCGAATCGTTACCTTCAGGAAATAAACCGAATCGTGTGATGCCTAAATATTACCAGCCCTACTTGGTGCTATAGAAGGAAAACTAACTATAAGTAGCCATTACAAGATGGTGACATTGCTGCGGTAAAAATATGGACCTGTTCCATATCAATTTTCGGCGGGTCACATTTTTTTTGCATGTTCCCAAATTAGAAGCGAGGGCCCCAAAGAAAATACCCCCGACAGCACACAAGTACCTCTACTGCTGAGACGATGCTCTCATATTTTTGGAAAAGATCACCTAATACTTGTGAGGATGTTTCTCACTCTCCTGATTCGACATGACAACAATGAAAGCCTCTGTGGTCTTTTAATCTGAAAATCCCGACATTTACATCTTTTTGGACTGCTTGTTGCGTTTTCACTTTTACTAAAAATCACATCTTTCTTCTGCTCTCAGCTGGCAAAAGAGCTCAACGATAGAGCAACTGTGGTTAAAACAGAGGTTATGTCAATATATATAAGAGTATATAAGTATATAAGTGGGACGTTGTTTGTAGGAGCCCAAAGTGGGCGAGACCGGGACGAGTGTGTTTGGTTTCCTGACGGAGCTGTGCGGACAGGGCATGAAGTAAAAACGGCGGCAGGGAGTTGGACGATCGTCCACTGAGTCCTCGCTGGCTGTTTGGGTTGGCTGGCCATCCGAGAGTCCTCCAATCCAAACACGAGAAAGTTGTTCACAGACCATTAGTGCTGTGATTGACAGGTCAAACCTCCATTCACAGGACTTTAAATTAAGCACGTCGTCTGTTACTGCCAGGAGTCGCCGAGGGTGACGACTTAGCCCGCTTGATGTCATGCTGCAAGCATTTTTCGTAGGCTTGGCAGGATTAAAGTCGGTCACCTTCTTCTACGCCAGGGATAGTCAGCTAAATTTTTTGGGGGGGCCGCATTTCCAGGAAGCTCAGGATCGAAGTGCTGGATTTCTCACTTCACTTCACTTCCAATTTTATATATTCCGAACAACCAGCGTCTTCTACAGACGAATTTAATTTTGGTCCATCTTGTCGGAAATAGAATAGAATAGCTTTATTGTCACTGCACTAAAAGATACCAGATTGATTTTCAGGAAAACTGTCCAAGAGCAGACATACAATAAAGTTACAGGTGTATACATGACCAGAAGGCGGACATATGGACAGCACCTCGTGTTAACATGGTGGGGGCAGGGTGGAGGAGAAAAAAAAAACACCTCCCAAACTAAGCCCTCTTGGAGGAGGGAGGGGGGGGGGCTCAGTTTGAGACCAGGAAAAAACATCAAGCAAACATAAGCACACATAAACATGACACACAAAAAACAACTCGAGACTTGCGTTAAGGGGGGGTGGGGGGGCGCTGCTCAGTAAACCATCCCACCACTCGGGGTTAAGCGGCAAAGGTGTAGAATGGGGGTGGGGACACGAGTGCGTATCTGTGTGGTAGTCTGTGTGTGTATGTGTGTGTGTGTGTGTGTGTGTGTGTGTGTGTGTGTGTGTGTTATGTCTAAAGTCGCTCTGTTCTGCGTTCAGAACACAGAGTCAAATATCCCAGGTGTTTGTGAAAAACAGGTACAAGGTTATTTCAGGGCATCTTTTGTTGCACTTGTGTCGCTGGGGAGTTGAATTGTAGCTAAGGGTTGTTTTTGGTCAGGTGAGCAAACGCATTCCAATGATTTGTCAGTTTTCATTATCCATTCTGGCTCTTAAATTGATCATAATTTCGCTTTGCAACCCAAGCCATCTATTGCGACGGGCAGCCTTAAGCTCCTTGAACAGTTGCCGCCATCCTCCGAATTTGTTGATAGAAAAAAGCAATGCTCAATCCAATCAGCAGATGCCTTGTTATCACAGTTCCAAATAGATGGATATCTTCCTTGGCTTCGACGGAAAGAACTACTTTGCACAGGACCCGCTACTTCTCCCAAAAGTCCCTCTTGTATACGGCAGGTTCCCCCGAACCTTTGCTCGATTGTGCCAATTGAGTTGAGAGTTCAATTTATCATTTCCATATTTAGATTTTTGAAGAACATTGCAAAAGGCTCTTAAAAAAGTTAACATGAGACAAGGAAGCAAGCAGGAGAGACAATGTAGAGGCAGGGGAAATGCGACCACTGTCTTTAAGAGCCAGAGAGTTACAATAGCTCTGTGCTGTTTGTCTGTGCTAGTCAAAGATCACCTCTATCCCAGCACTCTAGTCTAAGAATCTGCTGCATAAAATGTGAGTCTCTCGCACGGTTTTTGAACTGAGCTTGCGGGCCACCAGTTGAGTAGCTCAAATGATGAAAAAAGAGTGTACTTAAAATGGAATCCTAAGGAACGCCACTGGTACAACTGAAGATGTTGAATCAATGACAACATCTGGAGTAAACAAGCTACTGCGACACTTGAGTTACATATATTATATCACAAAAACATGTGGAACTCCCGAAAAGGAGGACTTTGGACCCCAGTGTTTTAGGTTAAAATGTCAATGCAAGGATCTGTTTACAGTGTTTACAGTGGTCCAAGTTGCAGGAGGAGCACTCTCGTGTTTTTAGGAATTTGCTGGAAAAATGTTTCTCAGACAGACCTGGGGGGCTGCTATGGTGTAATTTACAAGCCGGATTTGGCCTTGGGTTTCTGTTTTAAAAATCCCTTTTCTACGCTGATAAATTTTAGTGCTGGGGGAACGTTATTGAGGTTCATTGGGACTTTGCTTTGACTTCATACACGTACTCTAACTCAGTGGTTCTCAAATGGGGGTACGCGTACCCCTGGGGGTACTTGAAGGTATGCCAAGGGGTACGTGAGATTTTTAAAAAATATTCTAAAAACAGCAACAATTCAAATATCCTTTATAAATATTGTTATTGAATAATACTATAATAAAATATGAATGTAAGTTCATAAACTGTGAAAAAAAATGCAACAAAGCAATATTCAGTGTTAAAGTCGGTCACCTTTCAGTGTTGTTTGTGGACATGTTCCATATTGATTTTAAAGATTTATTTTTTTGTGAAGAAATGTGTAGATTAAGTTCATGAATCCAGATGGATCTCTATTACAATCCCCAAAGAGGGCACTATAAGTTGATGATTACTTCTATGTGTAGAAATCTTTATTCATAATTGAATCACTTGTTTATTTTTCAACAAGTTTTTTGTTATTTTTATATCTTTGTTTCCAAATAGTTTAAGAAAGACCACTAAAAATTTGCAATATTTTGCACTGTTATACAATTTAATGAATCAGAAACTGATGACCTAGTGCTGTATTTTACTACTTTATCTCTTTTGTTCAACCAAAAATGCTTTGCTCTGATTAGGGGGTACTTGAAATAAAACATTTTTCACAGGGGGTACATCACTGAAAAAAGGTTGAGAACCACTGCTCTAACTTGTATTTCACTGACACCCTAATAACCATTCGTCACCGATAACACCAAGCAGAGACAAAGTTTTCTTTTCATGAAATATATTTCATGGCTTCAATTTCCTAGTTTCATGGAAAATGCAGAATAATATCAAAGCACCATCTGCATCCTCCCAAGTGTTCTGTATGCGGCCCACCACTGACCAACTTTAGGTTCCTGATCCCATCCATCTATCCATCCATTTCCTACCGCTTGTTTCCTTTGGGTTCGCGGGGGGCGCTGGTGCCTATCTCAGCTACAATCGAGCGGGAGGCGGTGTACACCCTGGACAAGTCGCTACCTCACTGCAGGGCCAACGCAGATAGACAACATTCACACTCACATTCACACACTAGGGCCAATTTAGTGTTGCTAATCAATCTCACTTTTTCCAAATTTTGCATCTGCTAAAATCTAAAATGCTTTAAGAATTAAATTTTAAAAAATCACATTGGTTGCCAATTTCAAAGCAGCGGTCTCGATGTGAAACGTACTCCCATTGTTTCTGGAAGGCTCACGTTGAGATTTTACGTTTTTGTACCCCAGCGTTTTTGCGGCCTCGCTGCGAGCGTGGGCTTCGTAGGCGATGATTCTCACCATTTAAGAGCTCTTCCCTCCTGAATTGCGCCTGCCAAACTATGCAGCGTCCCACCGAGTTCAGAGACGAGGACATGGGTTTGCAGCGAAGCCTAGCGGCTCACACTTCCTATCGGTGACAAGGAGCATCAATCTTAGGCCGCCTTCACTGCTGGACCTTGCCAAGCTCCATTACTGTTGGATCACAGGGAAAAAAAGACTGTTACTGGAACAAAGCATGGATGTAAAGACCTTGACAAGCAGTGGTTCTGACTGGCAATGTGATAGGTTAACTTGACATTTTTGTACTTTGCTATTTTTTTTGGTCGCCTTTTTTTTCTTTATTTTCAAGAATATGCAGCAGATCTGGGTTTAAAATAACTCATTTGTATTAGAAGTACGGACTACAATAAAAATACAGTCGCATATAAACCCAGCTATTGTCTAGTTCAGTGGTTCTCAAATGGGGGTACGCGTACCCCTGGGGGTACTTGAAGGTATGCCAAGGGGTACGTGAGATTTTTAAAAAATATTCTAAAAATAGCAACAATTCTAAAACCCTTGATACATTTATTTATTGAATAATACTTATACAAAATAGGAATGTAAGTTCATAAACTGTGAAAAGAAATGCAACAATGCAATATTCAGTGTTGACAGCTAGATTTTTTGTGGACATGTTCCATAAATATTGATGTTCAAGATTTTTTTTTTTTTGTGAAGAAATGTTTAGAATTAAGTTCATGAATCCAGGTGGATCTCTATTACAATTCCCAAAGAAGGCACCTTAAGTTGATGATTACTTCTATGTGTAGAAATCTTTATTTATAATTGAATTACTTGTTTATTTTTCAACAAGTTTTTAGTTATTTTTATATCTTTTTTTACCCAAATAGTTCAAGAAAGACCACTACAAATGAGCAATATTATGCACTGTTATACAATTTAGGGGGTACTTGAATTAAAAAAATGTTCACAGGGGGTACATCACTGAAAAAAGGTTGAGAACCACTGGTCTGGTTTGTCCTGAAGTAACAAAGCCAAATAGAGTTCACCACATGTTCATCCCTCATACACAGTTGTTTGGGCGACTAGCTAACTTGTTTTGCTACTGTAGCAAAATAATGAATTCAGTACTTTAAATTCAAAGGGTCATGTTATGATGTTTTTCTACATTTAAAACACTTCCTTGAAGTCTACATAGTATGTAATGGTGGTTCTTTCGTCAAAATGTTGCATACGGACCATTTTCAAGCCGCTTTCTGACCTTCTCTTTAAGATGCGCCGTTTTGTGGGCGGTCTTATTTACGTGCCTCCACTTCTCCTGTCATCGTTGTAGTTTTTTGCGCTTCCATAGCGAGTCTACTGACAGCTATGAGTTCGAACTCTACGCTACTTTGTTTAGCAACAGCGGAGGATGCATATTCATGTACGAGCCAGTCTGCCCCACATCAAGAGGATTGAGCAAAATAACTAAGTAATACAGTCGTCCCTGGTTGATCACAACTAATTGGTTGCAGGCCTGACTGCAAGGAAGAATTTTGCAAAGGATTATTAACAGAAAATGTTATATTTTGGGATTAATAAAGTATGTCTGATTCTCTGATTCTGATGATTAGAGCAATAAAACTGTTTTACGGCCTCCTTTTTATCATTATTGCAGCTTTTTAAAACATGAAGTAACACCTACAAACCCAGTTTCCATATGAGTTGGGAAAGTGTGTTAGATGTACATATAAAGGGAATACAATGATTTGCAAATCCTTTTCAACCCATATTCAATTAAATGCACTACAAATACAAGATATTTGATGTTCAAACTGATTAAACTTTTTTTTTTGCAGCAAACCGGCGGCGTTTCTGGATGATGTTGATAAATGGCTTTCGCTTTGCATAGTAGAGCTTTAACTTGCACTTAAAGATGTAGCGACAAACTGTATTTGGTGACAGTGGTTTTCTGAAGTGTTCCTGAGTGCATGTGGTGATGTCTGTTTTTAATACAGTACCTTCTGAGGGATCGAAGGTCAAGGTCATCAATGTTGGTTTCCGGCCATGCCGCTTAAGTGGAGTGATTTCTCCAGATTCTCTGAACCTTTTGATATTATGGACCTTAATGTTGAAATCCTTAAATTTCTTGCAATTGCACTTTGAGAAACGTTGTTCTTAAGCTGTTTGACTATTTGCTCACGCAGTTGTGGACAATGGGGTGTACCTCGCCCCATCCTTTCTTGTGAAAGACAGCATTTTTTGGGAAGCTGTTTTTATACCCAGTCATGGCACCCACCTGTTCCCAAGTAGCCTGCATACCTGTGGGAAGTTTCAAATAAATGTTTGAAGAGCATTCCTCAACGTTATCAGTATCTATTTCCACCTTTCCGTACTTTTTGTCACGTGTTGCTGGCATCAAATTCTAAAGTTAATGATCATTTGCAAAAAAAAAAATGTTTATCAGTGTGAACATCAAATATGTTGTCTTTGTAGCATATTCAACTGAAACTGAATATGGTTTGAAAATGATTTGCAAATCATTGTATTCCGTTTATATTTACATCTAACACAATTTTCCCAACTCATATGGAAACAGGGTTTGTACATAGTCACCTTTACACTCCTTACACCCAATAAAATTGTGTGCGTTACACTTGCCAGTACCAGAAGGATCCTCCAAGCAATATTATATTCAACAGATCTGAAGTTGATCTCGAGATTTAAGCATTGAAAGTAAAAAAAAATATATTTTGAGATATGACTTACTTTAGTCCAAAATCTTTAGTCCGATTTTGTTTTGTTTTGTCATTGTTCAAAAAGTACTATTGAAACAAAAGCAATGTTTTGAATTTTCGACTAAATTAACCTCCAAGGATCTGGTAACCAAATACTGTATATGGACATCACCTTTTTCACAATACAAGATTATTCTGTACAAGACCCTTGTTTATTGTGGAGGAAGATTCAAGATGTCTGAAAACACACCCAAAGGTTCAGATACTATTTTTCAACTTTTATTTTCTTTATATCGTCTAAGTGGCTAGCAATGCAGCTAATGACAGCAATCAATTTTACCTTTAATTCGCTTAAAAATGCATTAAAAAACCAATGCTTCATTTACATTACGTAACCTGTAAAATAACCAATTTTTAGCAACATTGTTATTGTAAGAGCAAACACTGAGGAACTCTTTTTCTAGCATAGTAACACAATGGCTTGCTTCGGTATTAGCCGTAAAAGATAGCTACGATAAGAGGTGACCTCGCTACATGTTTGAGTTCGTAATACACAACACAATTTAAAAAGACACCAATATTTACTTACTGAAAAACTAACAACAATAATACAGTATATGTAAAGTATTAGCCCACATTAATGTTTTGTTTGTACACAGCTAGCTCCAATCCAATCCAATCCACTTTATTTATATAGCACATTTAAACAACAATAACGTTTCCAAAGTGCTGCACAGCCATGTTAAAAACAATATTAAAAAAAAAACATATAATGCTCCACCAATGACTGAATAAAAACAAAAAATAAATAAATATAAAACCAATAAAAACAATATAAAAACAAATACGCTCGACAGCGTATGTACTTCAGTTGTAATAACACGCATAATGTGCTGCGTGTATCATGTCCATTAAGTGACTCACTTGATGGACAGTTGTCCGTCTGGTCCAGGTGGCCAGGGACGGTTTTTTTGGTTTATTTTGGGAAAGCACTCCATTTATGTCTGCATAGCTTGGCTCCAAGTTCCACATTTACAGCGTCACAGTCACGCCGACCTCAGTCTCTCGGCTTCTGTAAGCAGCAGTTCATCCTCTGTATATTCAACTTCCAGTTTTTTTCGGTTTATTTTGGGAAAGCACTACATTTATGTCTGCATAGCTTGGCTCCAAGTTCCACATTTACAACGTCATAGTCACGCCGAACTCAGTCTCTTGGCTTCTATAAGCAGCAGTTCATCCTCTGTATATTCAGCTTCAAAAAGACAAGGTTGTGAATCTGCATTTGTTCGGAAATAGTCTTCTTCGATATATGTGTGTGTGTTATATTATAAAACTTTAATGTAGGTATTGTGTGAGTGTGAATATTGTCTGTCTATTTGTGTTGGCCCTGCGATGAGGTGGCGATTTGTCCAGGGTGTCCCCCGCCCGAATGAAGCTGAGATAGGCTCCAGCACCCCTGGCGACCCTGAAAGGGACACGTAGTAGAAAATGGATGGTTGGAGGGCTTTGAAGACTACAACGGTGTCTCCCCTTAGCCGCATATTCCAAGCATTTTTTTATCATCTTTAAAATGAAAAAAAAAAAAAAAAACCTTTTGGGTCCTCCGGGACCTTCAACGTTCACCAAAATTGCGGTTAGCTCCGTTTACCATAAATATTGTATAGGTTTTAAAAATTAAAATATCCGAATGGCCCCCGGATGATTTAATTATTTAAATGTGCGGTTCTCAGTGGAAAAAGTTTGGACACCCCTGCTCCTAACGCCTCCCTGGGATCGTCACTCTCAAACACCTGCTGAAGTCCAGCAATAACACGGCCTCCAAAATGCAAATATCGCTCGCTTGCGGTGGTTCCCTCTCGGAATTCTTCCCCTGGAGGAGTTCCGCCTTTTCACTGATTGGAACTTGGAAGAGTGTCGGTGCAGGTTCATGCGGCGCGCACTCTGACATCCCGACAATGTGTTTGTTCAGGTGCTGGAGACCCCCGACCTATGGGCTTGATGACTGTCAGCCTTGATAGAATTCACAACCAGAGTTTAGCGTGTGTGTGTGTGTGCACCGAATCACATTCTTGAGCACAGCTGGCACGTGTAAACACTTTTTCAGGTTGTTTGTGAGAAGAATCTTGCAATAAAGTAAAAACCAGCGCGCTAATAAAACCCGAGTATTTATTTAAGTGGGGCTCAGTCGTACAATTAAATCAGAAAGACCCTCCTAGGCAAGGCTTCTGTTTTAGAGCCGCATCTTAATTTCACGGAACCTGCGCTTCTTTACGATATTCGAGGATTACCGTTCGCCGATGCTGGCCAAAGCGGACGGGAGGTGCCAAGTTGACGTGGTGGTCCGGAACTTTCTCAGTGATCCCGTAAAACTTGACAACCTTGTTAAGGTGAAGTGTGACGCCGATATAAGTGTCGCTCAAAAAAGCTGAGGAATGACGACTGGAGCGCTAGATTCTGAGCAGCGGCAGGATAACAAACATCGACCTGCATGTTCACGTGGTCTATGTTCTTCCTGCAGAGGTGTCCGTCTTGTGGGCGGCCCACCAGGTTCACCACAGTTCGGAATACTTCAACTTCAGCACGGCCCTACGGCAGCCTCTCACGCAGCAGCTGACATCTTGGGTACGTATGTTCCTGTTCCTCTGCGTCCTCTCCAAGACCCAATTTGATAGTAATTTTCAATAAACATACAGTGGGGCAAAATAGTATTTAGTCAGCCACCGATTGTGCGAGTTCTCCCACTTAAAATTATGACAGAGGTCTGTAATTTTCATCATAGGTACACTTCAACTGTGAGAGACAGAATGTGGAAAAAAATCCAGGAATTCACATTGTAGGAATTTTAAATAATTTATTTGTAAATGATGGTGGAAAATAAGTATGTGGTCAACCATTCAAAGCTCTCACTGATGGAAAGAGGTTTTGGCTCAAAATCTCACGATACTTGGCCCCATTCATTCTTTCCTTAACACGGATCAATCGTCCTGTCTCCTTAGCAGAAAAACAGCCCCAAAGCATGATGTTTCCACCCCCATGCTTCACAGTAGTTATGGTGTTCTTGGGAAGCAACTCAGTATTCTTCTTCCTCCAAACACGACGAGTAGAGTTTATACTAAAATGGATACATGGATGATACAGCAGAGGATTGGGAGAATGTCATGTGGTCAGATGAAACCAAAATACAACTTTTTGATATAAACTCAACCACGGCTTTTAATTTTTTGCGTCTCAAGACAATTTTTTTGTTTGTTTTAATTTATGGTCCAATATGGCTCTTTCAATGTTCTTGGTTGCTGACCCATGAGCTAAGCCAACTCCATAACTCCACGGTGATGTTTTGTTGAATTTATTGAGAAAATTGTGAAAATAAAACCCTACAAAAAGAACGGCATTGTAAATTAATAATACTAACACAGACACTTGTAAACCTCTTAGCATACTAGCTAATGCTAACAAAGCTCGCTTCATTACATTACGACAAAGCGTAGGAATATGCATGGAAACACATCTACAGACATCACACATAGGACGGTTTAATAAGTGAGAATTGTTTCATTTAAACTGAAACTTGAAGTGATAAATGACCAATCCTTCTGAGCAAAAACTCTATGGACGATTATTTCCGGTTTACGTCATCAAAACAGGAAGTGCAATTTCAACCCGCAATTCCTGCAGTGAGCGAACTCGTCCCAAAGATGGCGCCGTAGCACAAACAATAACACACTATTTCAGTCATCTGCTTGGGTTTAATGCAAACCCTCGGAACACAAAACATTATTGGCATTAGCGAAAGAAAGAAAAAATCCATAAATTAGCCATCTCCATCTTAATGTACAGTGGGGCAAAAAAGTATTTAGTCAGCCACCAATAGTGCAAGTTCTCCCACTTAAAATGATGAGAGAGGTCTGTAATTTTCATCATAGGTACACTTCAACTGTGAGAGACAGAATGTGAAAAAACAATCCAGGCATTCACATTGTAGGAATTTTAAAGAATTTATTTGTTAATGATGGTGGAAAATAAGTATTTGGTCAACCATTCAAAGTTTTCACTGACAGGAGGTTTTGGCTCAAAAATCTCACGATACTTGGCCCCATTCATTCTTTCCTTAACACGGATCAATCGTCCTGTCCCCTTAGCAGAAAAACAGCCCCAAAGCAAGATGTTTCCACCTCCATGCTTAACAGTAGGTGTGGTGTTCTTGGGATGCAACTCAGTATTCTTCTTGTTCCAAACACGACGAGTTGAGTTTATAGCAAAAAGTTATATTTTGGTTTCATCTGACGACATGACATTCTCCCAAACCTCTGCTGTATCATCCATGTATCCATTTTGGTATAAACTCAACTCGTCGTGTTTGGAGGAAGAAGAATACTAAGTTGCATCCCAAGAACACCATACCTACTGTGAAGCATGGGGGTGGAAACATCATGCTTTGGGGCTGTTTTTCTTCTAAGGGGACAGGACGATGATCCGTGTTAAGGAAAGAATGAATGGGGCCATGTATCGTGAGATTTTGAGGCAAAACCTCCTTCCATCAGTGAGAGCTTTGAATGGTTGACTAAATACCTATTTTCCACCATAATTTACAAATTAATTCTTTAATATTCCTACAATGTGAATTCCTGTATTTTTTTTTCACATTTTGTCTCTCACAGTTGAAGTGTACCAATGATGAAAATTACAGACCTCTCTCATCATTTTAAGTGGGAGAACTTGCACAATCGGTGGCTGACTAAATACTTTTTTGCCCCACTGTAAATCTAGGAAATAAGTAGCGGTTTATGGTCCGGAATTTACTGTATTTTATACCAAAATTTTCAGTACAGTGCACGTTAATGAACAGTCTGCTGCACAGACTATAAATGAGCCCTATTATAGCATCGTTGTTCATTTCCATCTGTGCTGTGTGGCTGGCACTGGGAGCAAGGATAGTTAAGTGTCTTGCCCAAGGACACAACACCAGTGACTAGGACGGCAGAAGCTGGATTCATACTAGGAACCCTCATTTTTCTGGACAACAAAAACCTCCGCTGCGCCCACTTAACCTTAATGTTGGAATTTAGACTGTTCAAAAGTGCTTTTAGTAAGAGCTACTCCGAAAACGCTATTTCGTGTGTCTGCAGCTTGCTAAGGAAAAGCGCTGTTTGATTCCCGCTTCCGCCATCCTAGTCACTGCCGTTGTGTCCTTGGGCAAGACACTTTACCCACGTGCTCCCAGTGCCTCCCACACTGGTTTAAATGTAACTTAGATATTGGGTTTCACTATGTGAAGCGCTTTGAGTCACTAGAGAAAAGCGCTATATAAACATATAATTCACACTGTTCCATCACATTTGATCCACTCGCTACATACACGCTGTGCATTAAACTATATCAAACGTCTGTCGCGGACTGAGGAATAGTTGACTGTATCTTTTATATGTGTAGTGAAGCCTGTTTTTATTCTTATTTTTAGTTTTTAAAAGCTATCCTACATGAAATAGGATAACAGTATCATGTCCATAAGGAAGATTTTTTTTATTTTCATGACTTAATAAACAATACAAAATAAAAAACAAGCATTTATGTGCATAAAAAGTGAGGGGAGTGTTATATTTTTATCAGTCTCTATGGACATAAGTACTGTATACTATTGTATAGTCTGTGTATATATATATATATATATATATATATATATATATATATATATATAAAATATATATTTAATAATTTTACATTTTCACTTTTGCTTTCAAAAGACTAGTTAAATTGTCTGGTAGTGATGGGGAAAATAAATGTTTTAAATTTTTTTTGTGGTGTTTGTGTTTTATCTTGTTCAGATCTACTACCTGCCCATGGCTCTGGCGGTGCCTCCTTCAGTCTTTGCCGTCCACATCCAATTGAATCTGCTCTTCCAGTTCTGGCTGCACACAGAGGTCAGCTTTTTGTCACAAACATGACTTTACCTTGGTGTATGACCCTTGACCTGACTGGTATTTCTTGCACAGTACCTTTTTGAATAGTTTTTTTTAAATCAATTTGTAGTCAAGTCACTTTTATTTATATAGCACGTTTACAACAATTTTTAAATTGAACCAAAGTGCTTTACAGGTTAAAAAAAAAAAGTATAGAGCAAAAAAAAAACAAACAAAGAACATAAACAATGAATGAGCTGAACAAAATAGTGCAAAAAGCGGGTCGAATAAAGAAAAAAATAAAAAAAAAGTGCTAAATAAAAATCATAATAATAAAAGTGCGACAAATAGAAAAATACAATTAAAGTGAAAGGGTTGGGGGGTAGGACTAGAAAATGGTGGCCTAGTGGGCAGAAACATGTAAACATGCTGTTGTGACATTCACAGTAATGAACATTATTTAGTTTTTCTTTTGAACCCACAGCTTTCTGCTTCTCAAGACTGATAAACAGGTTAATCGGTTAGTTTTTGCCTCATTCCTGTGAGAATCCTGCATGTGATTGAAGCATTGTGGAGCGGGACTATCCAGGTCTAGTTGCAGTGCGCTCAAAGAACCACAGCAGATAATATTGTATTATCTCTTTCTGTTTGGGACTTTTACGGTCGTTAGTGCATTCTTCATGATGAGTCAAAACCAAACCCAGATCCACAGTATATCTTTTTTTTTTTCTAAATGTAGATTTCAAGTGTAGGTATTTGCACCCCTGCAGGTAAGAAAGAGTCAATAAAATTTGGGTTTGCAGAAGTGTATGTCTGACAAAAGCCAGTCTCTACAGTCGTTTCTCTGCAAACATTTTGCACTTTTCAAACGCTGCGGGGAAAGGAACAAGACCTTTTCTTTACGGCTGGCTTGTATTAGACTTTTAAAATTATCGTCATAGTGACGCTGGCATTTCAGGTGGCTGATAAAGTGTTGAATCGTGAGTTTTTTTTATTTTCCTCCTCTCTGTGTAATGTTTGCAGAAATGTTGTTGCAAAATATAGCACCAACAAGCCCCACAAGATGGATATTATTTTTGTTTATAATGAACTCAAGGGAGGTTTAGGCTTATAGGCTTACAGTGCGGCAAGTAGAAAAAAAAGGAGCACTTGATTTGCTCTCCCTACCCCAACTAGAGCACAGTAGGAGTAATCTTGCCTCATTGGAGCATTTTTTTATTTGAGCTATTTCATAATATTATCTATTGTCCACTCCTAAATTTTTCATTGAATATCATGATTCACATAAGCACCTTTTTAAAGCGGAACTGCACAAAATCGCTTATCATTCGGAATCCTTATGATAGACAAGAACACATGTCTTTTTTTATGCATTCTAACTCTTAAATAAATGTCAGCTCACAATGGAGCCAATAGTAGTGATTAGGGCTATGAATCTTTGTGTGTCCCACGATTACATTCAATATCGATTCTTGGGGTCACGATTCGATAATATATCGATTTTTTTCGATTCAATTGGATTCTCGAATCAAAAACCATATTTTCCAGATTCAAAACGATTCTGTATTCATTCAATACATAGGAATTCAGCAGGATCTACCCCAGTCTGCTGACATGCTAGCCGAGTAGTAGATTTAAAAAAAAAAAAAAAGCTTTTATAATTGTAAATGACAATGTTTTATCAACTGGTTGCAATAATTTTAATTTGTTTTAACTATTAAACGAACCAAAAATATGACTTATTTTATGTTTGTGAAAACATTGGACATCACAGTGTAAGCCACTGTGATACTATTTTTTTAAATTATTTTTATAAATGTCTAATGATAATTTCAGTGAGGGATTTTTAATCACTGCTATGCTGAAATTATAATTGATATTGATACTGTTGTTGATAATATTAATTTTTGTTTTATTACTTTCTGTTTGTTCTGTGTCGTGTTTGTGTTTCCTCTCAATTGCTCTGTTTATTGCAGTTCTGAGTGTTGCTGGGTCAGGTTTGGTTTTGGAATTGGATTGCATTGTTATGGTATTGCTGTGTAGTGGTTGGATTGATTAAAAAAAATAATAATAAAAAAAAAATTGATTTTAAAAAAAATGAGAATCAATTCTGAAACGCACAATGTAAACGATTCGATTCGTATTCGAATCGATTTTTTCCCACACCCCTTGTAGTGATGATGTCGTTGCGTGTATTGCGCCCATAAAACCCATTAAAAAACATCCAAAGAGGGCCAACAGTACTCTATTATCATTTTGTGACCTTAATATTAACCAAGTATTAGCAATATTGTTATTATTGGCGCTAATGTTTAGGACCTTCTTTTAGTGGCACATTGATCAGAGAGAGCATAATAGCTTTTACTGCTGTATTGACATCATCAGCTTGTGAGCTGCTGCACCGCCTCTGAACTGGTGAAAGTTGATTCTAGATTAAAAAAAATCATGCCTTTCACCTGGACATCAGAAGGTTGTGAACATGAACCGAGAAGTTGATCAGCCAATTTATACCCGGCAATGATGAAAGACATGAATGATTAATTCTTTATCTAAACGGGAATATATAAACATCCCATCAGTCTGCATCCCAGGGAGAGCAGACCTTGTATAGTAAGTTGTAGTTGTATTATTTTGTCTCAAATATAGTCTGCATGAGTAGTAGTGGTGTTGTTGTTGAAGAGAAAATGGAATGTTGTGATGCCTCTGTGAAATTAATGCGTCGCCGTATGCTTAAAATGAGCAAAATATCCATCCATCCATTTACCTTCCGCTTGTCCCGTTCGGGGTCACAGGGGTTGCTGGAACCTATGTAAACATTAAAATTTATTATGAATGTGCCTGTCACTACACTACATGTATTACAGTGTGTATATAAAATCATGGTGGAGGTTTTTTGAATTTTTTTTTTTAGAGTGCTTTATTGGCGAAATATAACGACTCCGATTAGCTCCATTGTTAGCTGACTTTTGCCAACATTTATTTTGGAGTCGGAATGCATTAAAAAAAAAACACATGATCTTGTTTTACTTAAGGATTGTCAATACAGGCAAAACTCTTAAGTATACATCCTAAACAAGCATGTTGTGTAAGGTTTATTTTTTTAACAACTCTCTTTTACACTGTAGCCATTTGATGTCTTGGTAGATGTTCTTTATTGATACCATGAGGGAAATGAAGGCCTGTTGCTGCAACCTTTATATTATTTATGTAGTCTGTTTATGAATAAATGCTGTTGCTGGAAAGGATCTCATTCCGTATCGGAGTATCTCCGTGCCAGCACTAATCTGTCCTCTTTAGTCCAGACGGCCACGGAACCTGTCCTCAATAAAAAATAATGAGATACTATGAAATATTCCAAACAGAAGCGCATGGCCTCTCTCTCTCTGCCTCTCAGAACCACGGCGAGTATCACTTTTACGACGCTTCCAGGGAATGAATGGTGTTGGAACCCCTTCCAAAACCTTCAGTGCGCTATTAGTCAAGGCGCTCGTAATAGTCGTCATTTTCTGAAGGGAGGTAATTTATGCCTCCTTTATGTTTTTTCTTTCTTTCTTCCCCCGTGTAATTCATTGGCACACAAGTGCTGCTTTTGTCCAGACGCAATCAAAGTGAAGTGACGGGATTCTTTTAGGCCAGGCAAAACTACCAGACGCTACATTACGTGGTAATAACTGTAGTAATTGCTGGCAAACTGTGCATTTCTTCTCCACCCTGATAGTCGCGTGGAATATGTCAAGGTTTTCTATGACCTCACCAACAGTCTGTTTGGCATTCAAGTCCAAGACTGTCTTAAGAGACGTTCATAGTTTATGTAATTTCCTTTTCTTTTTTTTAAGTTGGTCCGAGACCTGGGACCTTTGGAATGGATCTTCAACACTCCAAAGCATCACAGAGTTCACCACGGTAAAAAGCAGTTTGAGCTACATTTTTGTTGACCTTTTAGTTTTTATTTGACAAACCCCGTTTCCATTTGAGTTGGGAAATTGTGTTAGATGTAAATATAAACAGAATACAATGATTTGCAAATCCTTTTCAACCCATATTCGATTGAATGCACTACAAAGACAAGATAATTAATGTTCAAACTTATAAACGTTATTTTTTTTTGCAAATTATATTTAACTTATAATTTCATGGCTGCAACACGTGCCAAAGTAGTTGGGAAAGGGCATGTTCACCACTGTGTTACATCACCTTTTCTTTTAACAACACTCAATAAACGTTTGGGAACTGAGGAAACTAATTGTTGAAACTTTGAAATTGGAATTCTCTCCCATTCTTATTTTATGTAGAGCTTCAGTCGTTCAACAGTCCGGGGTCTTGTTGTCGTATTTTACACTTCATAATGCGCCACACATTTTTGATGGGAGACAGGTCTGGTCTGCAGGCGGGCCAGCAAAGTACCCACACTCTTTTTTTACGAAGCCACGCTGTTGCAGTGTCTTAATGTAATAAGCAGGGGTGTCCATGAAAAAGACGGCGCTTAGATGGCAGCATATTTTTTTCCAAAACCTGTATGTACCTCTCAGCATTAATGGTGCCTTCGCAGATGCATACCATCACTGATGCTGACATTTGAACTTTGCGTCGATAACAGTCTGGATGGTTCGCTTCCCCTTTGGTCCGGATGACACAATGTCGAATATTTCCAAAAACAATTTGAAATGTGGACTCGCCAGACCACAGAGCACTTTTACACTTTGCATCAGTCCATCTTAGATGATCTCGGGCCCAGAGAAGCCGGCGGCGTTTCTGGATGTTGTTGATAAATGGCTTTGGCTTTGCATAGTAGAGCTTTAACTTGCACTTACAGATGTAGCGACAAACTATATTTAGTGACAGTGGTTTTTTGAAGTATTCCTGAGCCCATGTGGTGATATCTTTTAGAGATTGATGTCGGTTTTTGATACAGTGCCGTCTGAGGGATTGAGGGTCACGGTCATTCAATGTTGGTTTAAGGCCATGCTGCTTACTTGGAGTGATTTCTCCAGATTCTCTAAACCTTTTGATCATATTATGGACCGTAGATTTTGAAATCACTCATTTTCTTGCAATTGCACTTTTAGAAACGATGTTCTTAAACTGTTTGATTATTTGCTCACGCAGTTGTGGAGAAATGGTAAATGGGTTGTACTTGAAACGCGCTTTTCTACCTTCAAGGTACTCAAAGCGCTTTGACACTACTTCCACATTCACCCATTCACACACACATTCACACACTGATGGAGGGAGCTGCCATGCAAGGCGCCAACCAGCACCCATCAGGAGCAAGGGTGAAGTGTCTTGCTCAAGGACACAACGGACGTGACAAGGTTGGTACTAGGTGGGGATTGAACCAGGGACCCTCGGGTTGAGCACAGCCACTCTCCCAACTGCGCCACGCCCCCCCAAAGGGGTGTACCTCGCCCCATCCTGTCTTGTGAAACACTGAGCATTTTGTGGGAAGCTGTTTTTATACCCAATCATGGCACCCACCTGTTCCCAATTAGCCTGCACACCTGTGTGATGTTCCAAATAAGTGTTTGTTGAGCGTTCCTCAACTTTATCAGTATTTATTGCCACCTTTCCCAACTTTCTTGTCACGTGTTGCTGGCATCAAATTCTAAAGTTAATGATTATTTGCAAAAAAAAAAATGTTCATCAGTTTGAACATCAAATATGTTGTCTTTGTTGCATATTCAACTTAATATGGGTTGAAAATGATTTGCAAATTGTTGTATTACTTTTATATTTACATCTAACACAATTTCCCAACTCATATGAAAACGGGGTTTGTATAATCAACGTTGCATCAATGTCTTGTCCCTGCTGGGATGTAGTATTCTCCTAACCTGAAGCGCTTTTCCACCAGGGAGGAATGAGTACTGCATTGACAAGAACTACGGGGGCATTCTGATCATATGGGACCGATTGTTCGGTAAGCATTCTCCTTTTTAGTGCTAGAATGAGGATGTGAGGATTTTTGTCTGTTACCTTGTTGTTGCATCAAGTACACTATCCTCAAGTGGATGAACGCCCCGTGCTGAATCCGTAGTGATTAACCCTGCTTATTGTCGTCTTTTAGCATTTGAATCCATTTATAAGATTGCAATTGTGGTGTTTTGGGTGTTTTCTGATGGAATTCACACTAAAGATTATTTCAGATAACTAAAATAACATGGATTATTTTAGTCAACAACAAGACTTGAGTCCAGCGGTAAGTAACCCAAAATGTTGAAAGAGCTATATTCGACCAAAAATACAAAAAACTGTAGCCGCAAAAAATGTTACGCCTTATACACCGTATTTTCCGGATTATAAATCGCTCCGGAGTATACATCGCACCGGCCGAAAATGCATAATAAAGAAGGAAAAAAAAACATATATACTTCGCACTGGAGTAGAAGTCGCATTTTTGGGGGACATTTATTTGATAAAATCCAACACCAAGAATAGACATTTGAAAGGCAATTTAAAATAAATAAAGACTAGTGAACAACAGACTGAATAAGTGTACGTTATATGACGCACAAATAACCAACTGAGAAGGTGCCTGGTATGTTAACGTAACACATTTTGGTAAGAGTCATTCAAATAACTATAACATATAGAACATGCTATACGTTTACCAAACAATCTCACTCCTAATCGATAAATCCGATGAAATTTTCTTCCTCGATGTCGCTTCTAAACAACTCTGCCAACTCCAAGGGTATGCGCCGCTTCCTCTTGTCGTTTTCTGCTGCATATTTCACTACGTCCAGCTTGTAATCTGCAGTACATGATTTCCTTTTCGGTCAAATTTTTGTTCAGCCCTTCACAGTTTTTATAAGTTATCGCCAACGATGAAATGATCCAATTTAATAGCTACGGCAGTAGCATATAGCATATAGCAGTTATCATTCCTTGACCCACAATGCACTTCTGCCGTGACCCTCCCCCGCCGAATTCTTATTGGTTGACGTGTGTGTGACGATTGACATTTTCTTCGTCTCTTCCGAGAAATTAGATAAATAATAATATTTGATATTTTACGGTAATATGTTAATCATTTCACATAAGTCGCACCCCCGGCCAATTCTGAAAAAAAATGCGACTTATAGTCCGAAAAATACGGTAAGTGTTGTAAAGAAGGCAACACTTGATGTAAATGTCTGTATTAGCTTTATTTTTGCCCTCAAGTGACAGAGATCAGATTTTTTTTTGCCAGTCTAAACACTCCAAAGGGCTTCAAATCTGATTTTAGGGCATCAGATTCAGGCCACATCAGCAGGTAGTCCAAATCCGGTTGGAATCTTATCTTTTCAAATGTACCTTCAGTCTAAACTTAATGCGACCTGAACGCAACCCGTATGTGACTTTTTCGTCAGCTTTGGGCGAACTACGTCATTCTTATATTGTGTAAAAATACATTGGAAACTTAGAGCTATCTT
Source organism: Nerophis ophidion (assembly GCF_033978795.1). Lineage (NCBI taxonomy): Eukaryota > Metazoa > Chordata > Actinopteri > Syngnathiformes > Syngnathidae > Nerophis > Nerophis ophidion. The sequence continues at coordinate 29,091,973 of NC_084621.1, read as the reverse complement.
TAATTGAATCAATGTTGCCAACTCTAAATCTGGCGACTTTCCAATCCTCCTAGCAACTTTTATTTTACCCATCAAAAAGCCCCCAGCAACAAATCTCGTGACTTTTTGGGGGATTTTTTGGCGACATGAAAGCACGCGGTACTCTGAGATGAATGTCCTCAATGAGCAGCATGTGAGGCCATGAGGCCCCCTCCTCACAGACGGCGGTTTAGAGTAGCAGTCAGAGTAGAGACAAGAACCAAAAGTGAATATCCTCTGCTGTTTCCACCTTCGTTTGCAGAGTGAGATTGGGACATAAATGTTTTACTGTCATTTCAGGCAAAATAAAGCACTGCAACGTCCTGATCTCATCATTCACGTTAACGAGCCGGTCAATAGATTCGGTAATAATCTCTAACAAAGAGCAACCACATGTATTTAAATTCAAAGGGGACTTTCATACAAAAGCAATTGTTCTAACCTATTGGTACCTGTTTTTGTGTATTTGGGATCTGCGTAAGTCCCGAAAACTAGAAATCAAGCCGTGGAGGCATGGCGGAAAGATTTATAAAACAATCTTGCCTTCCGTTTGTTTAGATTTTGCCCTATTGGTGGCATTTTTCCAATTGGTTTACCCAGAAAGCTTTGCGCGAGTCCACCATTGTAGTCCGACGTTGTAATCAAAGGGTTCCTTCTTTTTCTCTATCTTGTTATGGGGCCGACTGACTCGTACATGCACATGCATCCTCCGCTGTTGCCATTTCTCATACAAAGTAGTGTGTAGCGCTAAAAACTACAACATGGCTGACAGGGAGAAGACTCTGTCTATGTAGAGGCATTTCAAAATGACCGCCCACAAAATGGGAGAAAGTCAGGAAGCGGTTTGAAGTTGATCTGTTAAGCATAATCGATGCAGAATTTTTACCAAAGAACCACCAGAAAATGGTTTGTAGACCACAAGGTAGTGTTATAAATGTAGAAAAAAAATCCTATCATGACTAAAATAATCCTTATTTTCAGATTAAATCATATTTAAAACACTAATTAGGTCTCTTTTGTATCTGTCCCAGCGCGATATTCCTTTTTTATACAGTGACCATAGCAATCAATTATGCAAATGAGGCAATTAAGGCTTTTAGGATAGCCAACATCTACTTTCCATACTAAGGAGTTAGCAACACTTACTTGAATGTACCAGTCTTTTATTTTGTTGAGTCCTACAAAGTGTTTATACTGTAAGCACTGTATATTCCAGCTGTTTGATTGTAACATGCATCTTAGTTGTGGGTTTCCTTACCAAATTTGGAGGTGTTAAAATGGCCATGTAAAATCGTTGATTTTAATCAGTAGCATGTATATGGTATATGCAATGTAAATTTGGAAAAGTGGAGCCTCTTTTTATTACCGTATTTTTCGGACTATAAAGTGAACTTAAAATCTTTTCATTTTGTCAAGAATAAACAGTGCGCCTTATAACCCGGTGAGCCTTATTTTGGTGTGTGTATAAGGAGACCAAAATGACAACTATTAGGAGACATATTAGGTGTTTTTTTCACAATATTATGCAAAAACGTTTCTTACCTATTGGTACCTGCTGATGTGTAGTTGGGATCTGCATAAGTCCCGAAAATGTGCGCGCATCAGCCATTGTAGTCTGCGCCGTAGTCAATAGGATCTTTCTTTTTCTCTATCTTCCTGTTGTAAGGCATTCATCCTCCGCTTTTGCCATTTCTAATATAGAGTAGCGTACAGTTCTAACGTATATCTGTCAGTATGGAAGCGCTAAAATCTACAACAAAGATGACGGAGAGAAGACTAAGTGGAAGCACGTGTAATAAGACCCACCCTCCTGAAAAGACGGTCAGAAAGTGGCTCAAATGGTCTGTAAAACATTCATGCAACATTTTGACCAAAGAACCACCATCACATGTTATGTAGACCACAAGGAAGTGTTTTAAATGTAGAAAAAGAAAAATGACCCCTTTAATGCGCCTTAAAATCCTGTGTGCCTTTTTGTATGAAAACAAACCTGAATAGATTGGCTCATTGGCAGTGCGCCTTAAAATCCGGTGAGTCCTGTGGTCTGAAAAATATGCTTGCTTTGTTGACATGAAATATGGTAACCTTACAAAGAGGCAGCTTGCAATAAATATGCCTGTTTGCCCGCCAAGTGCAAACAGACCTGAAACTAACGTATAGAAAATGGTACAGTTTGATCTTAAGTGAATCGGTACGAGTTGGTGCAGAGGGAGTTCGGTCAATACCTTTAAAGTAACAAATTTGCTACCTATCTTGAGTACTTTCTTTGGACCGACAGATGTCTAACACATTTTATAGTCCTGAAGTTTGCATCTTATTACTTTGCTGCCCTCCCTGGTGAGGCTTAGTTCTGCTTTTGAGAAACATTTGAAAATAATATACCGTATTTCCTTGAATAGCCGCCGGGCATGTAATATGCGCCTGCCTTGAATTACTGCCGGGTAAAACTGGCTCCCCAAATTAATAAGCGCATGCTTACTTTAACCGCCGGGTCATATTCGTGACGCTACGAGTGACGCTTCCCCTGCCGTCTTTTTCAAAATGGGGGAGGAGTTTTTTTTTGCTTTTACTGTGTGCAAACCAGGGGTCTTGTTCCTTAGCCATACAGATCACACTAATGGTTGTGGCGCAGTGGTAGAGTGGCCGTGCGCAACCCGAGGGTCCCTGGTTCAAATCCCACCTAGTACCAACCTCGTCACGTCCGTTGTGTCCTGAGCAAGACACTTCACCCTTGCTCCTGATGGGTGCTGGTTGGCGCCTTGCATGGCAGCTCCCTCCATCAGTGTGTGAATGTGTGTGTGAATGGGTAAATGTGGAAGTAGTGTCAAAGCGCTTTGAGTACCTTGAAGGTAGAAAAGTGCTATACAAGTACAACCCATTTATCATTTATTTATTTATAAACAACTTTAACACTCTTAATAATATGCTCCACACTCTGTGAACCCACACCAAACACATTTCTGGAGAACATTGGCTCTGTAACACATTATAAACGCAACATAACACTTACCCAGAATGCAATGCATCCATGACTCCTGGCTACACCATACACTCGCTGGCACCAAACCCCGCCCCCCTCCCCCACCTCTTCTCCGTGCGTTGGTTGAGGTGGGCGGGGTTGGGGGCACGTGCGTGTATAATACAGCCAAGTGTCACGGATGCACGGCATTATGGGTAATCCCTATGCTGCGTTTATAATGTGCCACAGAGCCAATGCTCTCCAGAAATGTGCTTGGTGTGGGTTCACAGAGTGTGGCGCATATTATTAAGAGTTTTAAAGTTGTTTATATCACAACCATCAGTATAAAAGGTATGGCTGTTGACCAAGTATGCATTGCAATCTCATACAAGAATCAGCGACATGCATGTGTCCGGCCGGCACGCAGACAGCATGGTGTAAAAGTGGGCATGATGACATGCTGTAGAGCAGTGGTCACGGGCCGCGGACGCAGAAGAATTGTATATTATTTATTTTTTATCACACTCAATTTTTTACTGCAAGTCATTGGTAAGCGCAGGGGTGAGAAAATGATTTAAAATTATTAGCACCTGCTTACTTTTACCGCATGCTTTGAATAAGCGCAGGAGTGAGAAGAGGTTTTAAATTACTGTAATTAGCGCCCCGGCGGCTATTCAAGGAAATACGGTAATCTGAATCTGCTTTTTTGGCAAGTAAGAAAAAAAACCTTCATTAATAAGCAATTAAATAATTTGCCACGTTATGTTAAGAAGTATCGCGACTATAGTGTGTTAACCAGGCTAGCGCTAAGCATTATACAAAAACATTAGTGTGGCATACAAGTGAAAGACAAAATAATATTTACAAAAACCCTCAGGCACCTTTGCTGCAGAGGAGGACAAAGTGATGTACGGCTTGGTCTTCCCTGTCAACACGTTTGAAATCATCACGAATCAGGTGAGTCCCTCTCTCTTTCGTACATCCATCCATAAAAACAAGTCTGGTAGATGAAACATGGGCTCGTGGGTTTTGTGTCGCATTAAATCTTCACCATTGAAACAACATTGAGAACTTGTTGAATTAGGTCCTGACGTTGAAAAACTCAAACCTAACGTTGGAACATGTTTTTTGATGACATTTATAGAATGTTGGGTTTTTATGTTGTGAACCATTTAAATTTGGTCATTTTCCAACCAATATTTTACATCACGAGTACAATGTTTCGTGTTTCCCCCAGAAAATGTGTTAGTTAAGGTTGTGTCTCTCCGGCGGACAGACCGGGGGAGGGGGTGGGTGGGTGTAAGGATCGGTGTAACCAAGCCTGTTGCCATCACGTCTACACCTCGTCGCTGCCACCACATCCTGGGGGAAAATTGACTACAGGCTGTGGTGAAGTAGGCCGGCTTTGTCGCGTTAGGAAGCCTACAATTTTTGATTGTGTTTTCCGCTCCATATGCTAAATGGCGACATATGATAGATATCTCATTATTTTTTCCATAAAGTAAAAACAAAACAGTCCTAGTTACCTGAGATACTAAGTATGTCATTATTATTCTACATACTGACATTTGTTCAACTCATCATACTTAATTTAATACAGCATTTGGGAAGCCTGTAATTGATGTTTATTTTGTAAATTGTATATATTTATCAACATGTCATAGCAGGGACCCTGCCATTCAAAACTAGGCTGCTCCATTGTTAATGATTAATGCAACTATAGTTGAAAAAATAGTACAATAGCAATAGGAGAGACTATTCATCCCTGAACACCATGGAGTTCATGTAGGCTTTATGATGCAGTTACATTATTATATCAACTATCAGAGACAGCTTAGAGGAAACTCTTCATTTAACATAATTTCCTTTTTTTCTACTTCAACACAGCTCAATCAACACAGAAAATGTAAAGTGAAATAACGGACAGACAGAGCTTTGCTGTCCGTAATGCACACACACACACACCTCAAAATGAGCTAACGCTACGCTGAAAGCTAATTAGCCCTCTCCTCGACGACTGCGAGCGAGCTAAGCTGCCGTTTATGTTTCTAGAATGTCAACGGGCACATAGTGATGTTACTAGTAGCTGACTGGGAGGTGTTTTATTATAATTTGGGGAGAGTTCACTGCCTGATGCTTGCTTACCTGCTAAACACCTATCTGCTCATCACGACGCTGGAGCACTGACTCCATGCGCTCTGAATGGGCAGTGCTGATTGGCTGTTACCGCTCTGAATACGCACTGCTGATTGGCTGTTACTGCTCTGCTTGTAATCAATCAGATGGTTCTGTGGTTGGGACAATGCTGGGTGCTGCAGAGAGTATTGACAGACAAAGGCAGAAAGAAGCGGAGCTGCTTGTTAAAGGCCTACTGAAATGAGATTTTCTTATTTAAACGGGGATAGCAGGTCCATTCTATGTGTCATACTTGATCATTTTATGATATTGCCATATTTTTGCTGAAAGGATTTAGTAGAGAACATCCACGTTAAGTTCGCAACTTTCGGTGCTAAGAGAAATGCCCTGCCTCTACCGGAAGTCGCAGACGATGACGTCACATGTTTGATGGCTCCTCACATATTCACATTGTTTTTTATGAGAGCCTCCAACAAAAAGTGCTATTCGAACCGAGAAAATGTCAATTTCCCCATTAATTTGAGCGAGGATGAAAGATTCGTGTTTGAGGATATTGATTGCGACGGACAAGAAAAAAACCCAAAAAAAAACGCGATTGCATTGGGACGGATTCCGATGTTTTTAGACACATTTACTAAGTTTATTGTGGAGAATCCCTTATCTTTCTTTTGTGTTGCTAGTGTTTTAGTGAGTTTAATATTACCTGATAGTCGGAAGGGTGTCTCCGCGGGTGCCTTGATGCGCAGTGTCTCAGGGGAGTCGACGGCAGCTATGGACGGCACAAGCTCAGCTTTTCTCCGTTAAGAACTGACTTTTTAACCACAATTTTCTCACCAAAACCTGCTGGTTGACATGTGGTCGGGATCCATGTTCTCTTGACCGCGCTCTGATCCATAGGAAAGTTTCACCTCCAGGAATTTTAAACAAAGAATCACCGTGTGTTTGTGTGGCTAAAGGCTAAAACTTCCCAACTCCATTTTTCTACTGTGACTTCTCTAATATTAATTGAACAAATTGCAAAAGATTCAGCAACAAAGATGTCCAAAAAACTGTATAATTATGCCGTTAAAGCAGACGACATTTAGCTGTGTGTGTGCGCAGCGCTCATACTTCCTAAAAACCCGTGACGTCTTGCGTACACGTCATCATTACACGACGTTTCGAAGACGAAACTCCCGGGAAGTTTAAAATTGTAATTTAGTAAACTAAAAAGGCCGTAATGGCATGTGTTGCAATGTTAATATTCATCATTGATATATAAACTATCAGACTGCGTGGTGGGTAGTAGTGGGTTTCAGTAGGCCTTTAAGAAAGACTTTTGCTTAGGCGACAACTCTGTTGTTAAGGCGGCCACCTTAGCAACAAAGAGCTGCAGGAAACCCTGACGTTGAAACAACATGCTTTTTAAAACCTTTATTCAATGTCAGGTTGTGATGTTGATTTAACCATTGAAATTTGGTCATTTCCCAACCAATAAGGTGGATCCAAGGTTGGACATAAACGTTTTCTCAATTTACAAATTGAGACAACATTTTGCATTGTGGTTTAGAAGTCAGTTTTGAAAAAAACATGTTTGTATAATCAACGTATCAATGATCCTGTGCCTGCTGGGCAGTCGCTTTCTTCGATTGCTGTTTGTTTTATTTCTTTACTCTATTACCCACCACACCTTCTGCATTTGAAGTTTATTTCCTTCCTGTTTCAGTTCCACTACTATTTGTCTTTGTGGAGACGGGCCAGCACCTACACCAGCATGAAAAACAAAGTGTTGACGTTTGTCAACGGTCCGAGCTGGCTGCCCGGTAAACCCAGGCTGGGCGATCATGAGCTAGTCCCGAAGGTGGGTGAGACCCATCTTTGTTTGACTGTGATACCTCCTCTTTTATTCATAATTCACCTGAAAAACGTTCTACAAAGGCTGAATCATATGAAAACTGAAATAATTGATTCTAGAGGAAAGAATGCACATCCAATTGATGATCCGGAGAATGGAGAACAATTACAGTTTACATTGCAGAAAACAATGTGAAATGCATACAAATGATAAATGAAATGTATACACATTTAGCATAATTTAAAATTTACAGTACCCACCACTGCTGGCAATTAGGGTTGGTCATCTAGCAATGGGCATTGATGGGAACTGGCTGTCCAGATTTTTTAACGCTGATTCCTATTTCCAATGCTCTATTCGCCAATCGACAGGAGTAACTGCCACATGGGCAGCTAGCAGCTAACCGTATCACCATAGACCAGGGGTAGGGAACCTATGCCTCTAGAGCCAGATGTGGCTCTTTTGATGACTGCACCTGGCTCTCAGATAAATCTTAGCTGACATTGCTTAACACGGTAAGTAATTAATAATTCCGCTGGTAATCGCAGTGTCAAAAATAAAGTTCAAAATATAAAACATTCTCATGCATTTTAATCCATCCATCCGGTTTCTACCGCACCTGTTCAAAAAGTCGCATTAACGGTAAGAATTATTTTATTTATTGTTGGTTTGCTTCAGAATAACAATGTTATTAAAACGTATAAGAGACTTATTATACTCTAGAAATGTTGGTCTTACTTAAAAATGCACGCATTTAGTTGTATTCAGTGTTAAAAAAATATATTATAGGGCTCTCACAGAAATACTTTTTAAAATATTTGGCTTGTATGGCTCTCTCAGCCAAAAAGGTTCCCGACCCCTGCCATAGACCGTGTGGTGCCCCTCCCCAAAGTCAATTTTTCTCAGTTGCGACAAATAAACTACAGTTATTGTTTCTATTATTATTATTATTATAATAATATTATTATCACAAAAGTGATAATTTCTATCAAAGCAAGTATTAGCAAACAATCTAATAGCCAAGCTGGCTGCTCAACAAGCTTGAAGCAACAGAAGAGATAAGTGCTTTAAGTTTAAAAAGTGTAGATGGAAATGTGTTACAGTAGAAAGTAAGAGGATATGAACAAGTAGATTAGTAAGAGTCTAAAAGAGGATCATATAACTGTTGGGCTGCTTTGTTGCGATTTAGCAAACACTGCCAGGCATGCAAACAGGGTTGATCCATAAGTTGATAGTTTTGACATACTTATCTATAATTGAATCACTTGTTTATTTTTCAACAAGTTTTTAGTTATTTTTATATCTTTTTTTCCAAATAGTTCAAGAAAGACCACTACAAATGAGCAATATTTTGCACTGTTATACAATTTAATAAATCAGAAAATGATGACGTATTTTACTTCATCTCTTTTTTTCAACCAAAAATGCTTTGCTCTGATTAGGGGGTACTTGAATTAAAAAAAATTGTTCACAGGGGGTACATCACTGAAAAAAGGTTGAGAACCACTGAGCTACAAGTCTTAGAACCTTTATTGAAACGTTAAGCATCATGTAACAGTATTGCTAAGTACTAAACAAGAAATACAAACTACGAACGTAATAAAACAATCACATACTGTACAATGTCTTCTCTCACCGGAATGCTGACTGATGGGATGTTCACATCTTTCCGTTTAGATGAATAATTAATCATAATCCTCACGAAGGGTTAAATAAGAAAAGGTGCCGCAAACATTTTTATGTTGTCAAAAAATTACCATCTCCGTTTATGTCCACCTCCTTCTACTTTCCAGGCGAGACTTTCACCAGTCTGTCAGAAGCAGCATAAGCTAGTTAGCGACCTGTGATCACGGTGCCACTGAAAATAATTTGTCAGCGTTAGGGCTTATAATAACAATATCCATAATATTTGCTTAATACTGAAGTCACGAGATGTAAATGGAGTATTGTTGGCGGTTTTTGGAAGTTATTTAGAGGGCTTTATGGGCTATCAGCTTCATTGTTACTTGCCTTATTGCAGGGGTCACCAACCCTTTTGAAACCAAGAGCTACTTCTTGGGTACTGATTAATGTGAAAGGCTACCAGTTTGATACACACTTAAATAAATTGCCAGAAATAGCCAATTTGCTCAATTTACCTTTAATAAATAAATAAATATATATATATATATATATATATATATATATATATATATATGTATATATATATATATATGTATATGTATATATAAATTGGTATTTCTGTCTGTCATTCCGTCGTACATTTTTTTTCCTTTTACAGAGGGTTTTTTGTAGAGAATACATTTTGAAAAAAACACTTAATTGAACGGTTTAAAAGAGGAGAAAACACGAAAAAAATGTAAATTAAATTTTGAAACAGTTTATCTTCAATTTCGACTCTTTAAAATTTTAAATTCAACTGAAAAAAAATAACAGAAAAACTAGCTAATTAGAAATCTTTTTGAAAAAAATTAAAAAAAAAATTTATGGAACATCACTAGTAATTTTTCCTTATTAAGATTAATTTAAAAATGTTGATGACTTGTTTTGAATTGGTTAAAATCCAACCTTCACTTTGTAAGAATATATAACAAATTGGACCAAGCTATATTTCTAACGAAGACAAATCATTATTTCTTCTAGATTTTTCAGAACAAAAATGTTTAAAGAAATTCAAAAGACTTTGAAATAAGATTTAAATTTGATTCTACAGATTTTCTACATTTGCTAGAATAATTTTTTTGAATTTGTATCATAATAAGTTTGAAAAAATAATTCAGAAATATTCTTTGTTGAAAAAACAGAAGCTAAAATGAACAATTGAATTAAAATGTATTTATTATTCTTTACAATAAAAAAAATATACTTGAACATTGATTTAAATTGTCAGGAAGGAATTTAAAAGGTAAAAGGGTATATCTGATTAAAAATCCTAAAATCATTTTTAAGGTTGTATTTTTTCTCTAAAATTGTCTTTCTGAAAGTTATAAGAAGCAAAGTAAAAAAATATAATTTATTCAAACAAGTGAAGACCAAGTCTTTAACATATTTTCTTGGATTTTCAAATTCTATTTGAGTTTTGTCTCTCTTAGAATTATAAATGTCGAGCAAAGCGAGACCAGCTTGCCAGTAAATAAATAAAATACGATAAAATCGAGGCAGCTCACTGTTAAGTGCTGCTATTTGAGCTATTTTTAGAACAGGCCAGCGGGCTACTCATCTGGTCCTTACAGGCTACCTGGTGCTCGCGGGCACCGCGTTTGTGACCGCTGCTGTATTGTATGAGTTAGAATGCATAATAGAGAGTGATAGGCAGAATTCCAAAAAAGTGCAGCTCCCCTTTAAAACTTCGACTTTGACTTCCTTTTTATTGTCATTCAAATTTGAACTTTACAGTACAGATAAGAACAGAATTTTGTTGCATTAGCTTGTTGTAGTACAGGATAAAATAGCAATAAGGTGCAGATATAAATAAATACAATAAATAAATAATAAAATACTCTAAATAGAACATTTTTGGGAAAAGGAAACAAAAAGAGGAGCCAGAATCGTAAGAGGCTATTTTGTTACAAGCAATGTTTTGGTTGTATAATAATCAAGACAATATACAAATATGGGGCAAAATCTTGGAAAAAAGTTTGTACAAAATCAAATTTATTAGAAAAGTGAGGCTTACAAAAATCAATGCATGTTCAAACTGCTAAAGGATGACGTCATCACCTGACTGAATTCTTGGTAGGATTCCCTGACGGAGTTTTAGGGGATTATTAATACCACATCAAATGAAAACTGCAAAGCCTTTTGTAGCTGCAGCACAATAAGTTACTTTCACCGACTTTAAAAGGACGTCTCTGGCATGCAAAACTGCACGCAACTAAGTGGAAACGTGCACGTGCGTGCGCCTGTGCGGAAAGGCTTCAGTGGATCGACTCGACGGCTTTGAAATAACATCGATGGCGGCACATATTTGGTTCCCTCATGCGTGACACTTTAAAAAAAAAAAAAAAACATCTCTCGCCAGACGTCCCCCCCATTTTTTTTATTGACGAAACCAGCCCCTTAAAGCCAGCGGGGCGGTTCCAAACACGCAGCGAGCCGTGCTGGAAATAAAACCTCATGACGGCCGTCGAACGCTGAGCCGTTGTACCTGCAGCTGCTGCCCTTGGGAAAACCCCCCTGATTGAGACCAGCGCCTGAGATTGGTCAGGTTATTTTAATCCCCAAAGACTGTTTGCTAACTATTCATCATCCTATGGACAGAAAGGGTACTGATGACTCAGCAAATTCTTAAATATGGACTCACGTCTTCCAGTAAAGAAGTCCAGATGACCTAATGAGGTCATTTTAATCCGAGCAGAAACTCAAAGGTGACTCTGAGCGACTTGTCATTTGCTTCGATTTTTCCGAAAACTGCCATAAAAGCGTCCATCCAGGGCTCCATTTAGTGGTACACCAAATAAGTCTGTAAATATTTACTGTATGATGCATATTGTTGTTTGGGCACTATATGTAGTAGAGATGCGCGGATAGGCAATTATATAATCCGCAACCGCATCACCGTAGTCGTCATCCATCCGCCGTCCACCCGAACCAACTTTTTATCAGAACCGTACCCGCCCGCCAACCGCCCGCTGACTAACCAATTGTTAGTCCGGCAACATGTTGTGTGCAGCTTCCGCAATCACACGTACAAGATTGAAAGGCATACTGGGTGATACAGAGTACACTGATGGTTGTGATATAAACAACTTTAACACTTACTAATATGCGCCACGCTATGAAGCCACACCAAACAAAATTGACAAACACATTTCAGGAGAACATCCTCACAGTAACACAACATTAACGCAACACAACAAATGCCCAGAACCCTTTGTATCCGTGACATTTCCTGAATATATTTTTCACCCCCGCGCCCCCAACCCCACCCCACCTTACCTACGCACGAGGGGGTGGGGGTGGCGGGGTTTGCTGCTAGCGGGGTGTATAAAATAGTCAGGAAGTGTCACAGATACAAAGGATTATGGGTATTTGTTGCGTTTATGTTGTGTTACTGTGAGGATGTTCTCCCGAAATGTGTTTGTCAATCTTGTATTGTGTGGCTTCACAGCTTGGCGCATATTACTAAGAGTGTTAAAATTGTTTATATCACAACCATTAGTGTACTCTATGTCACCCAGTATGCCTTGCAGTCGTGTGCGTGTTGCCGCGGAAACCACACACAACATGATACTGGACTGACAAGCAGAACGTACATGTTGTAGAAGGTGACAAAGCCAATGGCTTCATAGCACGCCCTAATACATATTAACTGGGTGACTGCCGGCAGTCATTCTAGTGAATTTTAGCGTCTCCTATTGTCTTCTCCGCTTTATGACACAGGTTTTAAATGGCTCTTTGAATGGCAAAGGATTCCGATCCCAGATCCATGTTTATCAAATATTTCCGGATGGTTCAACCGCCACCCGCCCGTATCTAATTAAAATCTATTTTTTCGTCATGTCACCCGCCCGACCCGCGGTTTATCCGCGGACTCCGCGGATGAGACCGCAAACCGCGCATCTCTACTATGTAGTGTTATATTGGCCAAAAATATTAAATATATCTCATCGATACTACAATGATTACGTCTATATTTTTGAGATCACAACATCTTTGGGTTTTTTTAAATTTATTTTATTTTTATAAACTCAGGAAATATGTCTCTGGACACATGAGGACTTTGAATATGACCAATGTATGATACTGTAACGACTTGGTATCAGATTGACACCCACAGTTGTGGTATCATCCAAAACTAATGTAAATTATCCAAACAGAAGAATACATGATTATTACGTTGTAACAGAAGTACAGACAGAACATTTTAACAGAGAAAGTAAGCAGATATTAACAGCAAATGAACAAATAGATCAGGGGTCGGGAACCCCTTTGGCTGAGAGAGCCAAGAATCCAAATATTTTAAAATGTATTTCCGCAAGAGCCGTATAATATTTTTTTCAACACTGAACACAACTAAACACGTGCATTTTTAAGTAAGACCAACATTTCTAGATTATAATAGGTCTCTTATTCTTTGTAATAACATTGTTATTCTAAAGCTAACTGTAGAGGGGGCGTGGCCTGCAGCGAAGCGGGGTGTTGCCAGGACCAGCCTCGAAATCAGCGACAGGTGCATAGAAGGCCCACCTGGGCCTTTTTATCTAATTTATAAGCAGCAACCAGGAGGAGACACGGGGTTGGGGCTGGAGCCAGAGTGCGAGCGAAAACAAAAGAGGAAAAAGACAATTGCTGGAAAGCAACTGAGAGACTTATTGAAAAATAAAAAAATATTGTAACACTGAAACAAACTCTCATGTCGGTG